>NC_044384.1:50055816-50361754 GCF_006542625.1 Nomascus leucogenys | reverse complement strand
TAATAACAGTTACTTAGAATTTAAACCAATGATTTAAGTTTCTAACTGAAGAAATGAAGAAACAATAAATATAAAATCAGGAATAGATGAAACTGAACAGTAGAGAAAATCTAAAAGATAGAAGTCTTTTTTTTGTAACTATTCAAAGGGGTAGAGAAAGAGAGAGAGAGAGAGAGAAAGACAGAGAGACATAGATCCCAAATAACTGTCATCAAAGGTGAAGAAGAAAGTACATGATGAAGGTTTCAATAAAAACTAGTGGACGTCATAAATGACTTTACACTAACAAATTTTATAAATTGGATGAAATCCAAAAATTTCTTCAGAAATTTGATTTATTAAATTTAATTGAAGTAAAATATATTATGTCTGACTGTATACAGAGGGCTTAATTAATTACATGTACTTTTAGTGTGAGGATTAGTTTTCTATAAAAGTGATCCTAACATATGAAACTGTGTATAGCCAGAATTTACTACTCATAATATTTGCTACTCCAAATCCCATATAATAAAACTTTTAATTTTAGCTTTTTTCTGTCATTTGTATTATCCCTGTTACCATGTTATATTTTATTATTAATTTTAAAAATTATTTTACTATAAACTAAAAAATTGGTTGAATTTATCTTTGACATGTAATAATGGACTTATTATTTCATGTTTACATGACATAAAATGGAATTATGGATTCCAATTTTATACATGTAGAATTATATAGATTTTAAATTTTTCAATAAACATTTGTTATAATCATTAATCACCTATATAGTAAAATTTTCCTAAATGTGTTTTCAAAGGATTTAATTTTATAATATTCTTCCTTAGAAATCTACGTAAGAGAATGAGAAAATTAACACATTTGAGTCTCAAAATTTGGCATTTAAAGTCTTTTCATTTAATAATCAAACCGTTGTTAGCAACTTTGTGTGAGCTTAAACTTTAACCTAGTTTTATTTTCCTGTCATTTACTACTTTCCATTTTCTCCAATTCTCCCAAGATCATACCAACTTGTCCTTAAGAAATAAATATCTTTGGCTATTTCCCTCTATTACATGTTTTTCGTGTGTCAAGTGTCCACCTTTCTAACATTCCCTTTCCACATCCTCTGAATCTTTGCAAGAATGTGAAGTTAATAGTCATACCTGGACCCAGTAATAAGACAAGATTTTGTTATGCTGGGGCTCGGGAAGCAACCTCTAAAATACGTGATTTTGGACTTTAAACCCCAGGAGATCACCTGGGGAGCAGCAAAACCAAGGAAGGCTTTTTCTGAAGTTCCCTTATCTACCTAAAGGCCAGATTGTCCAGAAGATATGCAAGTGTCATAAATCCTTTCCCCAGATATCTTATCAACCAGGGAAAATTGATGTATATCATAGGAAGGAAGACTGGAGTGGACACCACACCCAGAGCACACACAAACTTGTCCATTCTATTGTTTGTTTTTCAGGCCCATCCATCTCCCCTAAAAACCATTTCTATGGCTGGGCACAGTGGCTCACACCTGTAATCCCAGCACTTTGGGAGGCCAAGGCAGGTGGATCATGAGGTCAGGAGTTCGAGACAAGTCTGACCAAAATCGTGAAACCCCGTCTCTACTAATAATACAAAAATTATCTGGGCATGGTGGTGCATGCCTGTAATCCCAGCTACTCAGGAGGCTGGGGCAGGAGAATCACTTGAACCCAGGAGATGGAGGTTGCAGTGTGCCGAGATCATGGCACTGTACTCCAGCCTGGGCAACAGAGCAATATTCCATCTCAAAAAAAACAAAACAAAACAAAGCAAAACAAATTTACTATTCTTGTAGAATTGTCAGATCCTGCTCTTCCCTCTTGACGAGTGTATTTAAGCTTCAACCATCTGGCCCTTCTTTGAGTTTTATGCTTTTTGTGGTTCTTATGTGCTTGCACAGTAATAAGTTTGTATGCCTTTTCTCTTGTTCATCTGTCTATTGTCAATTAAAGTGGACTCAATTAGTGAACTTTCAGAGGGTAATTTTGAACTTCCCTACAGTTATATTTACAATGTTGAACAAATATTTCTTTGAAATCTTTTAAATTCACATATAGCTAGTGACAGAACTAACTTTTTTGGTTAAAATACAATGTACATTTAGTGAAAAGAAAGTGTTTTAATATACATGTATAGTATTTTTTCTCATACACCTAAGGATTTTTATTCATAAACATTTACTTCTTTCATCATAAGTTTTTAATCTCCATTCATATTTTATTCAGCAGGTGGGAGCATTCTTCAAGTTTCAAAGAGGAGGTTATAAAATGGGCACCTTAGTGGGGAGGCATGCAGTGTAGTTCAAGATTCAACCAGCTGTGAAAAATAAATAAATGGTAAGAATATATTTTGCAAAGCAATGAGCACTTAGACATAAACATATATCTGTTTATACTAGTTCAGTTCTAGTATAAACAGATATATTTTATGGGTGACTGGCTTTCAACCTCAGTTTTCACCTAAAATTGGGTGGGATGCTTATACAGATACTGATAAAAACATATTCGTTGAGTCTCATCTTTGCACACAATGAAATGAGAAGATCCTCAGAAGGAAATGAGATCAGATTTTGGTTATCATTATAAATATTTGTATTCATGAGTACTGGATAAATGTAGAGGGGAAAATAACATATTCTTTAAGTGACTAGATTTAAAACATAGTGAAACTTATTCAAATGACTTCAATTTCACCATGGTTTTTTGAAGTAGAAAATGAATGATTTATACAAAAGCAAAGAATTCATGGAATGCAGACGAAGGACTGAGCTGCAAAGGAAATACATTTTAGCTCAATACTGATTATAAATCATCCCTGATGTTACTTATGTCTAAGCTAGTGACTATAACATTAATTGAATAACACTTATTATAGAGTAATGTTTGCTATTACAGATCCACCTTAGATTCTGTACAAGGAAAAACAGTTATGGAAAGTCAGAATGATCTCAATTTAAGGTCTCATAGCATAAGCCTGTTCTGAAGATCTAATTGAACTCTCAACTTAATAAATAAGAACTAATATTATTTAATTTCATATGTGTTAACTGAGTTCAACTCCCAACGTGTAAGTTCTCCAGTCACATTGACTTATTTTCAGTAAAATCAGGATACTATTAAAGATTAATATGGCTAGAATTATATAAATGATATATAGAATGATATATAAATGAATAAAAGAATGTCATGCTGGAATCCCCACGAAGAACCTATATATAGGCAGAATGAGACAATCCTGCAAAATAACACTTGGCTCTGTAAATTAGACATGTCTGCAATTTTCGTCTTTTGTCTGTTCTCAGAACTATAAAATTATTATCATCAAGTTCCTGCCATGATCTTCTGCAGCACATAATCCAAAAAATATATACACATTACTTTTTGTTATTCCTTTATGCCAAACTATGTGGCCAAAAAGCAAATCAATTTGGAGTGGAAAATGGTCCATATGCATCTCAATAAAAGCAATTTTATATTTTTGTATAACAGTTATACCTTCTTCTAATGATGAGATAAAGTATGTGTGAGGCAAGGTAGCATTTGAAATAAAATGTCTGCCATATGAATTATAGGGAGAATGTGCAGTACTTTCTATTAAATAGTAGTTATCATTAACTAGAATTGATAGTTTGCAATAAAAATATATTATGTTCTGTCCATTCACCATGTACTGTGCCAATATCTTCTCTTTCATTGTCAATTTCATTTTCTGTGAAACTTACAAAATAATTTTTAAGCAAATTTTTTCTCTCAATATTACAAATGGAGAAAATACTATGGAAAAAATACTATTCTCAAATGTTTTGAAAATGGCTGGTATACATTCAAATGCTTCACTTCATCTGATAATTGCCCATGACTAAACATCCATACATGAATATACTAATGCTTAACTATTTTCAGAAAGTAAAATTAGCTGTCATACAAGCTTGATCTCTTAGTATAGGTGATTTTAATTTTCTAATAATGCATCCAATTGGCTAGTAACACATTTTGATAACGTGCTATTGGTGGATCAGTATTTTTAGATGCTTAATAAATGTTTTTGTCATAGAAACTAACTACTCATATAAATCAGAGCAAAGTATAGCCACTAAAATATGATGAATAAACAAGAATGGCTGCCCTATTCCACTGGAGATGGTTTAGAGACATTAGTGACTCACGGAACTCACCTTAGGAGTGACAAATACTTGGGTAGACTAGAAAGAACTGTGTGGCACTGGTAGAATTAGAAACATCAGTATGAGCTCATCTATAGCTTAATAGGAACACAGATACATAGATATGGGAATAATAATATCTATATATGTGTATCTATGTGTGCATGTAAACATGGGTGAGTATACATATGTAGATTTGCTAGCTCAGTTCACAAGTGGCACCTCCGTCTCAATGAGCATACTCTGAACTTTGATAGGAGTTTCTAAATTGCATTCTCAAATAAAGGGAATCAGGGCTTTTTGCACAAAGGTCTGATTCGATAGTGGGACAGGAGAATATAAAATGACACTGTTGCATCTTGTAGTACCAGAAAGCAAGGAAGCACTCAAAACATGAAAGGATTGAGGCACATCAATGAGGCACAGAAGCCAACCTGAAATGACTCCTAGTGGCCACAGTGGGGACAATTAGAGACAAAAAGTAAGTCAAGTATCTTGGGATTATAATTCAAAGTGTAAAATAAATATGCATGAGAACACATTTATATAATAAATTATTAAATATATAAGAGGACGTTAAATAATTACTGCTTTACTCTCCGGAAGGAGGAGCAGGACTTAGTGGCACGTTTTCAACTAATAAAGTGTACAAAGGGAGAGAAAAGTAATTTTAGAGTGGAGCTATTTTAACCAAGTGAACAATTTAAACATCATGAGTGATTAATCATATTTATTTGTTGCATATATTCCCTTGAAAATGATGTGATAGAGAAGAGTACTTGTAATCTTCAAAACTGTGCAGGTCATGAAAAATGAAGAGACAATGGTTAAATGCAGTGTGGTATTCTGGATTGGATCCTGGCACAGTCAGAAAACAAATGAAATCCAAACAATATGGAGTTTAGTTTATAATAATGTAAACTGTTATTTGACCAGTTTTGACAAATATGTCATGATAATAGAAAATACAGACATTGAGGAGAATTGGGTGAAAGGTATACTGGAATCCAGTACTATTGTTACAATTAAAAAAAATCTAAAATAGCTCTAAAATTTTAAAAGTGTATTAAATACAAATGTATCTTTTATATAATGAATACTTTTATTTTGGAAGGCAACTTAAAGTTGTTTTGCATGCAAACATAATAATTAAGGATTCAAATATGATTGAATTTTAAGTCACTGATAAAATGAAATGAATAACGGCTAGACATCTAGAACCTGTGTCTATTATGTCAAATTGGGCTCTAAACTTTATCCATGCTGGCCTCTGTTTTTTCGTTCATAAAACTGTGAAAATATAAACACTAGTTGCTTTGTAAAGTTCTTCCTAGTTTCCTCATCTTATAAAACATGATACTTAGTATTTGGTTTTTTTATAATAAGTACTAAATTATTATTAAAATTAATCATGTACATGCAGTTTGACATGTGCATAGTGCACTTATTTCCAATTATGTAGAAGATAGAAACATTTACTTTGTTGTTTTGTAGCGTGTAAATAATTTGCAGCCATGGGAAAATGCATTAGTGTAATTATGGGGCAGGGTGGTGATTTTTAAGAAAATTAAATACTTTATGTTACTACATTCTTTTTTTTTTTTTTGAAAAATATATTGTAAAAATGTTAATTATTTTCTACATAATCATCAAATAGAAAAAAACTCAAAGGCTACCTGATAGATCTTTCAAAAGATTGGGGATTTATTTTAAAAGTAAAGCAAATACATTTTTGACTATTTCATTTCCCCAATAAAGTTAATTTTTTCCTCAACCTAATCTGCATAGTGTGTGTGTGTGTGTGTGTGTGTGTGTGATAGAGAGTGAGAGAGTAAACTAAACATAGAATATTTAATCTTACTGAAACAGTCAAATTTATTTGAACATTTATTCCATGTAAAATGATACATTCTGATAATATATTATTCATATATATGGAAACACAAATTTATGTATATTTTACCAATGCCCTGAAGATTGAAAGAGACTTTGATGTCATTTCTGGGTGTGAAAGGAAATCTGGAAAATTCATTTTTGAAACCTTCATATTGAAATTTCTGTGAAATGGTTTTTGTTTGCTCGTTCTTTGTTTTGAGACAGGGTCTCATTTTGAGACAGGGTCACCCAGATTGGAGTGCAGTGGCATGATCACAGATCACTGCAACCTCAACCTTCCGCTCAGAGAAGCCTCCCACCTCAGCCTCCTGAGTAGCTGGGACCACAGGTGAGCACTATCACACCTAGCTAATTTTTAAATTTTTGTAAAGACAAGGTTTCCATATGTTGCCAAGGCTACATTGAGTTGTCACTTGAACTCCTGGGCTCAAGTGATCCTCCCACCTGTACCTCGCAAAGTGCTGTGATTACAGTTGTGAGTCACTGCACCCGGTCCTGGTGAAATGTTGACAGCTTATAGGGACAACACAATATTTGAAATCAGAGCTTCCCTAGATTATCCAGAACCAATAAATTATCTGTGCAAACTCTTTCTTTCTTACATCCTGAGGAAATTTATTTAAGGTTATTTTTTCAGGCTTTTCTGTAAAATAACCATTTGCAGTTTGGAAAAAAACAGAATGTATATTTTTGTGGGCTCCATATAAAATCAAGAGTGGATTAGTAATGAAGATATCATTTATATCGACATGACATTGACACAGAGAAAAAAAAACATGAAAAATTCAGCTTCAAACTCAGAAACCAGTTACCCTCTAAAAAAAAACAGATTCTAAGATTTGACCTGCTAGCCCCCTTTTAGCAGTTTCTTTGTTGGTGTCTTCTCATCTTCCTGGCTTCTGCACATCAGAGTGGTCCACAGCTCAGTCATTAAAATGAAAATATATGAGTTTTTCATCTCCTTTTACTCCCTAGGTGATCACACCCAAACCCATTTTTAGAAATCTAAAGACTGATGGTCCCAAATTTCTGTCTCCAACTGTGTCATTTTCTCCTGAACGCCATATACATATATCCCAATTGCTTACTTGAAATCTCCATTTGGATATTTAATAGACTTTCTGAAGTTTACACACCCAAAATCAAACTCCTCACCTTCCTTCAAAAACTCACTTTCCTAGCAATTTTCCTTATCTTGGTGGATGCCAGACATCTTTGTAAGATGCTTAGATTAAAAACTTGATGTCGTCTTTGACTCACTTATTTCTCCCATTTCTTACACCTAATATTGCAGAAAATTCTCTTGGCTGTGCCTTAAAAATATATCCAGACTCGAATCACTTTTCCCTACCTCCAGGTTTACCACTCTGCCCCAAGCCATTGTCATTTCTTATGTGGGTTATTGCAATAGCTTCCACTCTCGTTCCTTTTCAGTTGGCACTCAATAAAGCTGATGAGCTATCCAATTCATCTTCTGCTACTGCCCCTACTGGCCAACAGGCTCCAGCCGCACTGTCCTCCTCCCTATTCTTCAAAAACACAATGCCCCCTAAATGTCCAATGTCCCACATTAATTCCTCAAATGCAATCAATAATTTCTGTTTTCATCTAGCTTACTTCATTTCCATTCAGCTAAGTCTTTCCTACAATTTAAGTTCAATTACTTTGTAAATATCTGTTTCAAGCACATGTGACATTCTCCAACTTCCTGCCACTTGCTGCTGTCTGGCCTGAAACAGTCTCCCCAGGATATCTTCACAACTCACTCATGAGCCTTTCTCAGGTCTCTAGTTAAACACCACTTCCTAAAAGAGGCCTTCCCTGATTGCCCTATACAAAATTGCAATACCTGCCATGCTTGCAATTATGCTTGTCTGCTTTTTTTTCTTCAGTACTTATCACAGTGCAAAATAGCATACATTTTCCTGATTTCTTTTGTTAATTTATGTTATCCTCCCAAGAATATAATTTGCTTCCAGCAGGTAGGGATTGTTTATGTTTACTCATTGCTTTATCACCAGTATTTAAAACAATCTCCATCACATAATAAAATGCAACAAATAAATGATGAACATATAGGTTGACTGAATCCAAAGGGGATATTTTGGAGGCGTAAAAGGATTAGAATATGTGAACAGAATATTCTATGAAATAGAACACTGGAAATGTTGCCCAGTTGAATACCATGGTTAGCCTGTTTCATTTGTAGAGAGTAAAACACAGGGTTGGGAATCCTTTCATTTTTGTTTGATTTATATTTGGGTTGATTCAAATCCTTTAATTTTTATTTCTGAGCCCTAAACTCTCAGAAAGGCATGTTGGAGAATTTCTTGTCTAATTTTATAAAAATAAAATGAATATCTTTGAGAAACCTAGATATCTTGTTTCACACTAATTGCCTGATTTAGTATTCAGGTTGGATCAAGAGGCTTTCTGGAAAATGGGTCAAAAAGGATAAATTAGTTTCATTACTAACAAGAATTCTTAACTAAGTAGCAGTTTTGCTTTAGGCTCAGTAATTAAATCTCCCTGGTGTGATATTATGTTGCCTCTTTCTCTAGCCTTCTTCCTTTGCTAATTGCCCTTAATTTATTATTGATCACTGAAAATTTTTCTCTAACCTTCCTATCTCCTAAATCAATTCTCAAACCCAATCAATAATTCTGTTTTCAACTAGCTTTCTTTTTTCTACATTGCTAAGTCTTTCCCCAAATTAAAATGAAATTTCAAATTACCTTGTAGAAATCTACAGACAAGTTAATACACTCACTGTATCATTTCAAGGGATAGAAGATGAATTGGGTAGATTCTTTTTCTCTGGTTAATTTTTCAAAAATATAGTATATAATGTATTTACTCTTGTTTTCAACAGTCTTCACTTCAACCTTTTATACTCTATAGTATAGTATATTTTATGTTGAATCTAATGACACAGTAAAGAGTGTTTTCCATCAATTTTTGCTTAAAGAAAAATTTACATGAAAGAAGAGCTGTTAAAAGGACAATGGAAATATCTATTATGTATTAGTTTGTTTCACTCTGCTATAAAGAAACACCTGAGACTGGGCAATTTATGAAGAAAAGAGGTCTAATTCACTCACACATCCGCATGGCTGAAGAGGTCTCAGGAAACATACAATTGTGGTGAAAGGGAAGCAGGCACATCTTACACGGCGGCAGGCAAGGGACAGTGTGTGAAGAAGGAACTGTCTAACACTTATGAAACCATCAGATCTTGTGAGAACTCACTCATTATCCTGAGAAAAGCATGGGGGAAACTGCCCCCATGATCCAATCACCTCCCTCCCTTAGGATTACGGGTCCCTCCCTCAACACATGGAGATTCCAATTCGAGGTGAGATTTTGATGGGGACACACAGCCAAGCCATATCACACAGTTACTCAAATATTTTGATTGACATGTACATATACCAGTTAATTTTGGAAATACGTATAAGCACATGTGTACATATGGATTATCTCTAACAATCAATTGAAAATCAGTACATCATGAATGAAAGACAGTGAACAGTAAACTCTACATGAAAAACTTCTGCCATTCACTGGATGTCTTATTATAAATAAGATTTCTATTAGCACTGATGCCATATTATTTCATTCTGTCTTAATTTATTTATTGTTTTTATTTTGAATCCTTATCTAGCCATATAAAAATAAAATTAAAAGCTACTTTGGTGACATTTTTGTATAACACTTTCATTTGTAGATGAAACAAGGAAACTGAGATCAGTAATCTTGATTCTCCTAGGTGGAATTTACTTTCAGTAGCAGAAATGTCTATACCATATATATTCTTATTGCTGTCCAATATTACGTTCTCTATACCACATAGAACCTCTAACTTGCCTTCCAGTACAAAATGGAGAAGACACAAGTTCATCCTTCTTTCCCAATATATATTTTGCAGCATTTAAAATATTTGGCATAGTATTTTATCACTGTATAATCTTTTGTATAACCGTAACATTGTATTTGTCCATCGTACATCTTGGTTAGTGTCAAATGTAAATATGATTTACACTAAAGAACCATCAAATCCTACATTGAAATCTTGTAGAATTGCAGAGTACGTCATATCTTAAACAATAATATTAAACATGGAGTAACAATACCACACATTACATATTCAGATAGTGTGCATATCTTAAAATCATTTTGAGAAATTGAATACTTGATTTTAAAAGTAAAGAGTCCAATTAATACATAATTATAATAAAATAACTGAGTTGTATCTCAGTTAACAACTTAAATGTCATTTTAGTGATATGAGAAATATTTTAAATTGCTACCCTTGCTCTGTAAAATAAGAAATGCATGAAATTTGTATATCATGCTAAATAAAATTTCCAAAGACAGGCTAATGCAGTAATATGCAAATAAAATTTTGATACATAAAATATTTATTGATAGAAAATATTCCATTCCAAAAATATGTGGAATAGATCTTTAATTCCCTATAAACATTGTGGTTCACTCTAACCTTTGCATGAACTTTGTGAGATAATTATGGTCTAAACAGTACACAAATGGAAAAATGGTATCCCCTCAGGTATATTTGCTGTCATAACAAAATGTCTTCCAAACTAGAGTTTTAAAATGATTGTCTCAATTTATACCTTACTCTGTTTAAATTATTGCACACTCCACATTTTAAAAGAATAGATTTGCTTCTGCTTCAAAATCATGAAATATGGAATATGAGAAATAACCTACCTGACAAGTGTTAGGTGTATCTTTTGTTCTTATTGGCATTCATACACTGTAATGCATTCCGATGCTTTCTGAAGGATGGTGTATATGTTACTGTGTTATCCCTACCTTCAAAATGTTGAAGGGCAGAGTACAAGACAAGTTCCATGCATAAGGAACTGATTAATATAATTATTTCTTGGGTTGGCATAATATATTTATACAAAATAATTTTGGATACAGAATGAATTAAAAATTAAAATGCAAAACATGTAAACAAAATCATTTTTTAAAAAATGATTTCTCTCATTCTCCATCTGCCCAACAACTCCACATAGCCCAGGCCACCCACAATTACTAGCTTCCTTCCAACATTTTTTCAGGTAAGTATTCTTTTTTTTTTTTTGCCTTAGTAGCATATTATATAAAGTCTTCTGCTCCTTTATTTTTCACTTAATAACAATACTTTTTGTAGGCAAGTCTCATTTTCTAATAGCTATATAGAATTGCAGCTTGTATATGTACTATAATTATTTAGCTAGTTCTCTTTGATGAGGTTTGGCAGTTTAATTTACCTCTATTTGATTCTGGGCCAGCCTTTGTTGTTTGCTTTCCTGGAATAGAATGAGGTAGAAGTGACTGTATGTGACTTCTGAGGCTCCATTAGAAGAACACAGTTTTCTCCTCTCATCTTCCTCTTCTCTTTTCTCTCCTCTCCATATTTCTCTCTCCCTTGCTGTTGTGCTTGCTTTTCATTTGCCTTTGAATCTCTAAAAATATATTTAGGAAGAAAATTTACTGGAAAACTTCGAGGAAAGAAAGATTTCCTACATGCAATATCTACAGTAAGAAGAATCTATTTTTGAGCAATTTGCCTCAATACTTACAAGGTGTTATGCTTGTAAATTTTTCTTATGTGTAATTTGTTTTTTCTGAAACATCTCATGACACTTGCTAAAATATCTAACTATAGATTTATTACCTGAATTCATTCAGGAAAAAAGGAAAATGTTAATATTATATCTAATTTATTTAGATAGAACTTGAGGAGAATTAAACAAAGACATGAAACAGAAGACAAATTGATCAAACAAAGGGATTGACTAGTCTAAAAAATATAAAGCTGAAGAGTCGAGAAGTGTTTGATGAATAAAGTTTGTGAATCAATACGCTTGTCAAAAGAGACTATGGAAAAGCCGAGTTGTAATTAACATAATGTACAATGCTAGTTTTGAAACAAATGTACCTGAAGAAGCCGCAGAATTTCTTGAATATATTCTCATTATCCTAAAAATGATAATTAAGTACTCCTTCCAATTAGTACCTAACATAATATAATGCTATTTGGTAATGTATCTTATGCTTAAAATAAAAAAGGTATATTTTTCTTTGCAAATGTTATTAAACAAGCAAAAGATTAAGAAAAGTGAAAACAGTAGCCAAAATATGTAGTCAACTTTATTTTGAAAGATTACTGCTTGTCTTTTTTGGGAGACAAAATGCTTTTACAGTGGCGAGCTACAATTCTCCTGCCTCTCTTGGAATCGTCACTGCTCATTTAAACTACATGCTTGATAACTTTTTCAACTTATCTGAAGGGTACTTCTGTTGCAAAGTGATACATTGAGGCAAAATAAATCTTCCTAATGTTGAGGTGACTGTGCCACCTCAGTTGGTGTTACAGGTTATTTAGCATAAACATATGTGTTCTCATTAAGCGTCATCTCTCCTGAAAACACAATGACTCACCAGTGAAATAAATTTTGTCTATAAATCTGAAACTAATTCTCTGGTGTACTCTCTGTATGTCTAGTTGTAAAACTGCACAAATGTCACTAATAAAATAAAATTACGCATAAAGAACACATATAGTAATGTATATATTTTTTTCCTTAACAGTATATTACATAATCTGTCATAGAGCAAAGAAGCTGTTTGGCCTTGAGTGTTTTTCTCCCTTAGAAGATACCTCAGACAACATGTAAATTTCATTCACTGACATAAATATGAGTCTCTCAGTAAAAGAGTTTATAATTCATATTTTTCTATTACCAGTTTCCTCTGTTGTTCAAAATTTTGTGTAAAGAAAGCCAAGATTGTAGATTTGGGATAACCATTGACCCAAATCTGTAATCTTAGCTTATTTATTGAAAGGTCATTTTACTTAATGGTATCCATAAACTACACAATTAATTCCATATACGTAGCTTTCTCACAAATTTAACTGTAAGAAATAAAATAGAAAACTAGACAAGAGTAGGAATGGAACACTGAAGATATGCACATGCTACTAGATATTATTCCACATTTACATTCTTAATCATTGTCATGATTTTCAATCTTGAAAAAGAACTATAATCAAGAATAACATATTGCACATTTCTAGTAATATATGTTACACATGTTACCTTAACCAATTTAGTAATTTCCATTAAATGTTTACCAGAATTTATTGAATTACTTTGCATTTTAAACATGTAATTTTATTCTACTTAAGATTTTTGCATTTTTGTAATTTATGTATGTGAAAATCTTTAAAATAACTTCCTGAAAATGGATATCTTTTTAGATATAATAGATAAATTTCAACCACACTTTCATATCTATAATATTTGCAGCAAAAAAATGTAAAAATTATGCTAATTCAATCTGAAGCAATGTAACTAATTTAAAGCATTAATCAGTTTGAAAAGAATTTCCAATATATTTTAAATGTTCTTTTTATTGTGCTTTAAATTCCTTAGGAATGCCTAAGTGACTAGTTAAATAATGCTTGTTTAATTGTCAATGAAATATGCATGTAAGTTAGAATCAAAAGCATGAAGACCCCGCCAGCTATACCTGCTGTTACTTAGGTAAAACACTAGTGACTAAGTGTAAGATGTTGTTTTCATCATTTCAGGCTGTTATACTAAAATACCAGAGATTTGGTGGTTTAACAACAAACATTTATTCCACAGAGTTACGGAGGCCGGGAAGTCCAAGATCAAGGTGCTGGTCGATTCCTGCTAAGTGCCCTCTTCTTGATTTTCAGACTGATGGCTTCTAACTGTATCCATACATGACAGTAAGAGAGACTTCCAGTCTCTCTTTTCTTATAAGGACAGTAATTCTATTATCAGGTTTCTGCCCTCATGACCTCATCTAAAACCTAATTACCCCTAAAGATTCAGTCTCCTAAAATACCATCCCACTGGGGGTTAGGGCTTCAACATACAAATTTTGGAGGGGACACAAACAAATTTTGGAGTGGCCACATCACAAATTTTGGAGAAGACACAAACTGATTTCACTAAAATCAGAAGAAAGTTTTTTAAGGGAACAAACATCATTCGTGGCTTGATTCCGGCGAAAGAGACAAAAGTAATCTGGAAAAATATAATTGCAGCTTCCAGTAATCTTTCGGCTACACATTTTAATATAATCCTTGGTGGGTCAATGATCATCCAAGAAATAATATTTAAGACAAGTTCTGGGAGAGGATGTTGACCCATCAAGACAGCGAACGACATAATACTATATAACCTAACATTTTGTGAGTATAAAAAAGGTCAAATGAAACTAAGCATCTAGATTTAATTTGTCATATTTTCTGGTTATTTCCTTCTCTTAATTAGGTATATTTATAATCTTGTACTAAAATTAGTGCAAATGGATTTAGTCCTGCACATCTTTGCCTTTTGGATTATTAGACATTTAGAGTATTACTAGGCAATTCTAGAGGAATAAATTATTTATCTACCCCCTAATTCGCTAGTGACATAGGAACACTCAGGAAAAAAACCTCTTAGAACTTTTATATTTATGCATACGCATTTAAATTTTCATTAGGATGGGTTTTTAAACTGTTGTTAAATAAATTTAAATATGTGCATTAGTGTCTCTTTTTTACCATTAAAAATCTACCTTTAAAGATACACAACAAAAATATACCTTATCCTATATAATATTAGACATTTTGGATATTTATGGCCAGAGTTGTTTTTCATGCAATTCAAATGATTACTGGTTTGATAAAAGATGGAAATAATCAATTCTCAAGCCTAATGAATACGATCTTTTGAAAGAATTAAGATACAGTTCAACAAAAAAGTAAAATACAGAGAATTGGAAAGCATATTTAACCTCAGTAATTATCAAAGAAAGATAAATTAAAAAATAACAATTTATGTATCTAATTGGCAAAGAGTAGGTAAAATAAATGCACACATTCTAGTGATAGAAATATATAGTACCATTATTGTGAATATAAGTTTCAGGATATATATATATAAAATATATTAATATATTTTGATGCCACGTGATTATTTCTACCTTAATGAAATAATATGTATGGGTTATAATATTTCAAAAATTGGAATTTTCTAAATGTCTGCCCTTAAAAAATTATTTAATAGATTATATATATATCAATAAGATATATTGATTCTTAGCAGCTTCAGAATATTCTGAAGCTGCTAAGAATCTCATTTTAAGTCATGAATGACAGGGAAATGCTTTTGCTAATTGTTTTTGATAAACAGAAAATTACTTTACAAAACCCTCTCCCTGACTGTATGTGTGTATACAAATTCATGTGTATATACTACATATATGTCTATACTATATATAGTATATTTTGAGTATTCATATATGTACGTATATATTTATATATAAATATTATATATTTACAAAAATAAATAAGTTTACATATGTAATGTGCATATATATATGCCCTCATTGATGGTTACTGAATCTTACTGTTGGAATATTGTTGCATTTGCTTCAGTGATCCTTTTATGACTGGTATTCTCAGAGCAAACGTCATTCACAAAGAGAGTGTTTTGCTAAATCAATGTCACACAGTTATTTAAATTCCTTCTCACTTATATGTTCAAAATCACATGGAAATTATCAGCAAAAATTATTTTAAAAAAACTATCGCTTGACAACTTACTAAATTTTGATATAAATTTGTTAAAAACAACTGAACCAACATGCAAACTATGTTTTATTCAGTCATTTAGAGGCATTTATTTTTACAATTTCTGAAAAGCATGCAAATTGCTTTACCAAGACTTCTCAAATGTCTATTACTTATACCTGTTTTTCTTTTCACTTAGAGGTACCTCTTTTGAATGAATATACTGAGAAAAAGGTAGAAAAAATGAAGCACAGTGTTAATTTCAATACATCTTTGGCAATACAGTATTTTAAATACAACTTCATTGACTTTAATATGTTAGTCAATGACAATGACATTCAGATTTCATTTATTCAATTTATGAAAGTGTGTGTTTTCTTTTTAGCAAAGTTTATCTCGATGTCAAATTAATTAGTGAAATCAGGCATGCGTTTTCTTAGAAATAGTACAACTTCATTTTCTTCAGTTTATGTAAACATAGCAAAACCTTTAGAGGTATATTATGAAAAACATTTGGAAAAAATAACTGAATACTTAGAAAAGATTAAATAATAATATTTTATGAAAGGTTAACATCCAATGATGAGGATGTAATTAATATATCCACTTATATAAGTTATAAAAAGAAGATACTAGTCTTTCTCATTTAATGAGCAATGATGTAATTTTTTTAAAATTGTGCTATTTATGAAGTATAAAATGCATGGTATTATTAGTTAAACATATACAAATGTGCTGTTTTGCTTTGGGGAAATATTAATAATCATTGCTAAAGCAATAAGAGACAACTCCACTAAATTCTCATCTCACTATCAAATTTTCCCTATGCATTCAATGAAAGTTAAAATATATACGGCTAAGACAAATTGGTTTGGCAGTTAGCATGTGATTCTATTTTTAGTTAACAGTAGGTAAAAAATGTTTAATATTTATAAGATAGAAGAAGAGGATTAACTGTAATTACAATCCATATTTTATAATATGGTTTGATCAAATATATTTTAACTATATTTTTACATAATGTACAGGAATTTCATAAGAAAGCATGTAAAAAATTATTGGCAGATTTTATCAATTACAAAATTTTAAAAAATTGTCATTGGAAGTATTCCAGTGACAATTAAATATAGTATCATTAAAGTGTTTTTCTTTCTAACTAATTATGGCCCTAGGGATGAGAATAACTGAAAAGAAATATTGCTTACATTGGAATCAGTGCAGTGAGCCACAGTTTGATGTTCAGTAATTCTTATCAGTGTTTTTTCTGCTTTGTTCTCAGAAGACTTTCCCACATAAAATCTCTTTCTTTGATGATCATGGGATGTGTAAGAGATCCACTCATTAGATGAAAATTGCCATCAGCGTCACAAAAAACACACCAGATGTATCCAATTTTAGAAGATTCCCACAAAGGTCCTGATCCCCTATTTATTTATTTATTTATTTATTGGCCATGCTTCACCCTTAACAGAAATGTGTATGACAGTGAAATATAAAAAGCCTACAAGGAATTTAAATACTTCCATTATTTTTTAAAGGAAAATATATTTCAGTAATTTATTTTGTTTTGGCTATAGAGTTTTTACTTCCACAGACAATGAATCACATAAGTTTTAGGCATATATCTGTCTGTAAGTCTGCATGTCATAGCCTAAATATACAGAAACATTTCTGTTAACATGGTCCATCTTCACTCAGCCTCCCTGTACTTGCCTCGCTTAACCAACTGTTCTCAGTTCTTCTCAGGTATAAGATTCTACTCTAGCTTCCCATAGGATAGTATAAAAGTAGCCAAAAGCAGACAGCTATAATTTTCCAGCTTTACTTAAGATTATGTTGTGGTCCAGATCAGCTTGTGTTGACTGAATTATTGTTTCCTGACTTAATGTCTGACCTCTAGATGACACTTTCTATCTGACTTAGATAGCATTTTTTTTAGTTTTCCTTATCATTGAACTAAAGTATCTTATATTTTGCTTGCTGTTTCAAGTTCATTTACCAAATAAGAGTATTTTCTGATTTTTCTAAAATCTTTTATCTAGCATGTACTGTCTTACAAGAGTGAAATAATAAATGGCCATAAATGATAATGAATGCAGGGTAAGGCCATGAACTTCACTGTATGGAAGTCTTAAGGCTTTATGTATATTTCCCCAAATATTATCTATGACATTTGACCTTCTGGAATTATCTTTTCAGGTCTCCTTGGAATTATTTCCAGATTCATGTTTTATACTTACAAATTCCTAGTCTCCTTAAATCTGGGAATTTAACTATTTTTTTTTCACTTAGCTAAATCATTACACTTGTAAGAATCCTCTTCAGTGAAATATCTATTTGTCCAAACCCTCTCTTGTCTGCCCATAAGTTGTCTGTAGTACAATTTCCTTGGAACTTCCATTTATGAGAAATTGAACAAGACATTTTAAAATATCAAAATTATGGCTGCTTAAGTTTCCCATTTAAAAATGCTTTCTTCACTCTACAACGTTATAATAGGTTTCATAGCAAATAATATTATTCATTTTTATTAATTCTACCAAGATAATCATTTGACTTGTTAGTGACCAATATATGTATATTTGGAATTCATTTGTAATGAATTCTAATTATAAAGAGCACTCAAAATGGTACTTTAATAACACTTTGGGAAAACAGTAAATTATAGTGATGACCCAGGCTAGATTTTTAACTAGTGATGAAATTATCACAATTTTATCCTTGCTTATTCTTGAAATCCTCAGGTGTCTCTCATCTGATTTTAGTAATCTTTTATATAAGTCACAGAGATTTAGAAAAAAAATATATTCCAGAGAAACTATAAATATTTTCTGTGATGTAAGATTTATAGAAAATTGTAATTTGACATGAACATGTACAAAGAATTCTCCATGAGGAAATGAATTTATTTTATCAATACTTAACAAGTATTGCAAAACGTGGCATTAAAGCCACTTATTTACTCAGAAGCATTTGATCTAAACATTACAATAAAATAATTTTGCAATAATTCTTTGTAGTTGATCTAAGTTTAGATTTTCAAAAGAAGCAAGAGAAAGTATTTGCTACTTAAATTTCTTTTTATCACGAAGACCAAAACATTATCTCAATTTAACTAAAATTTAATTAGTCAAACTGATGGAATTATAATCATGAAATATAATAAGCAGCCTGAAAAGTGTTTATATTCTCTGGGGAAAATATAGTTTAAGAATAGTTTAGTTAAAGCTACTATTTTCATGTTCTAAAGATACACAATGAGGTGATGTCAAAAAAATCCAGCTCTCATTCAATTTTTCCATTTGGTTTTAGGATGTAATATGATGCCATGTTAAATTTTACAGATTAAAAAATCATCTTTAACTCCTCCTCAATTCCTATTTTCTCTTCACCAAATGCAGTTTTAGGGGGGTCAAATATTTAAAATTTTAACATAAGAACTGCAGAAAATAAGTTATGTAATCATTATAAGGAGGAACAACATAGTCTCATAAAATAGCCACAAAGATAATCCCATATAAACATATTTGGACTCAGTGTGTTTTTAGTTTGCTTGCTTTTACTTTGTGCTAATAGATCTAAACAGAAATGGTGCTTCACATTTCTAAATGAATTTGGATTAATTTAAGAATAAAATTGTTAAGGTATAAAATTTATATTGTAACTACTCATAAGGAGCAAATAATCTTGTAAGAGCAGAGAAATACAGATATTTAAGTTAAAAAAATTACTATAATAATTTGGAGCCTGGAATCTAAGAACAGAGAACAGATATTTATAGTCACAATAGTGGGATGATATAGGAGTGGTCATGACTGCACGGGATTTTCATCCTGAAAAGATACTTGGGTTACAAGGTGAAAAACAACTTGAAAAAGCAACCAAGATGTCCTTCAGTAGGCGGATGGATAAATACATTGTGCTATATTTGTATAATGAAATATTATTCAATGATAAAAAGAAATGTGATATCAAGCGATGTGAAGATATGGATAAAGTTTAAACATATATTGGTAAGTGAAAGAAGCCAGTCTGAAAAGATAATATATTCTACATTTCCATTTATATGACATTCTGGAAAAGGCAAAATCATGGAGATTGCAAATAAAACAGTGGCTGCAGAGATTCAGAGGAATTGAATAGTTGAAGCATAGGGGAGATTTTAGGGTGGTAAAATTTTCCATATAATATTGTAAGGGTGGATACATGATACTATGTATTTTTTTCAAAATCCATATAACTTTATAGCACAGAGTGTCTTAATGTATACAATTTCTTAAAGTTATTTAACTGGTTAGGGGTTCCCAGAATGGGATGCAAACTGCAAAAAAAGGAATCTAACTTTACTACAAATGTACAAAATCTTACTGGTGAGGTGAATGGACGGAGGTGTGCTAAACTAAAACTTTACAAATTAGTGAGTCTGTAAAACTAAAGGGGGGAAACCATACACAATCACTGTACTCTAGTTGATAAAGTTTAATCCCAGGGGCAGGAGCTGACAATTCTTTTTTTTTTTTTTGAGACAGAGTCTTGCTCTGTCGCCCAGGCTGGAGTGCGGTGGCGCGATCTTGGCTCACTGCAAGCTCCGCCTCCTGGGTTCACGCCATTCTCCTGTCTCAGCCTCCAGAGTAGCTGGGACTACAGGCGCCTGCCACCACGCCCGGCTAATTTTTTGTATTTTTAGTAGAGATGGGGTTTCACCGTGGTCTCGATCTCCTGACCTAGTGATCCACCCACCTCGGCCTCCCAAAGTGCTGGGATTACAGGCAGGAGCTGACAATTCTTATGCTGCTATACCTGCATCTTGGGGTTGAACAATTGAATAAATGGATCATAGCTGATGGGAGCCAGGTTACACACTATTGCAGTGAGAATTTATAGGTAAGAAAGAGGAGGAGGCTTGAATTATCCACATGGTAATGGATTAGAGATGGATACTCCAATTAGAACTCATGCTAAGATTATAATGAGCCATGGTACATGTAGAAACATTTACAAATAGAAGTACACACACGAGGTAATATAAACACATATATTGCCTTGCTCTGTTCACTGAGAGGGCCTAGAAGCTATGACATTACAGTAGCAAAAAACACCCTTAGACCCAGATGTTGATTTCTAACACCATTCTCCAATAAAAGGAAACAGGAAAATTTGGATTGTTAACCAACTGTGTCAAGAAATATATAAGATAGGCCTGGAACATCTTTTTTTTTTTTTTTTGAGACAGGGTCTCACTCCGTCGCCCAGGCTGGAATGCAGTGGGGTGATCTCAGCTCACTGAAACCTCCGCCTCCCAGGTTCAAGCGGTTCTCCTGCCTCAGCCTCCCTAGTAGTTGAGATTAGAGGTGCCTGTCACAATGGCTGGCTAATTTTTGCAATTTTAGTAAAGACAGGGTTTCACCATGTTGGCCAGGCTGATCTCAAACTCCTGAACTCAGATGATCATCCACCTCAGCCTCCCAAAGTGCTGGGACTACAGGTGTTAGTCACTGCGCCTGGCCTGGAACATCTTTTAATGACAGAGTAAGAAGTTCTCAAAGAAACGACAATGATGGGTTATGTCAAAAGGACACAGTAGCCAACAGAAAGAGCTCCAGTGACCAAAGCTGGGATAATTTAAACAACAGCATTAATATAATAGTACATAGAGGCCAAATTATAAAGTAAATACCCTTGAATCTATAGTGATTTAATAAACAATTAAATAAGAAAATGGACAAGAAGAGACAAATTTCACATGCAGAAGAATTCCAAACAACGTATATAAAGGCTCTACCCTAAACAAGTGGGAGCATTACTCTTCACTCTTTACGTGTAGGCTGCACATGGCAACTTCCTTCCAAACAGCACAATATGAAAAAGGAGAAAGAAAAAGAATAATTCTACAGTGGAAAAATGAAACAAACACTAATTTAACCAGGTGACCATGGTTGACATAAACATTGATAAGTTTTGTTATTAATATGTGCCCTTGATATGATGGGATGAGACTGATATTTTGCCTCTGAGCATCCCCCTTGCCCAAAGGAAACATCACATAATCCCTGTATAAAGGTAATTGAAACATCAGACAAATCCCAACTGAGAAATATTCTCCAAAATGCTGGAGCAGTACTCCTCAGAATTGTCAAGGTCATCGAAAGCAAGGAAATTCTCAGCAACTAGCACAGCTAAGAGGGATCTAAGGAGACTAAACACAATATGTTACCTTGAAACTAAAAAGGCAAAAAAAGGCAATTTGAACAAAGCATAGACTTCAGTTAATGATAATGTATCATTATTGGTTCATTGACTGTGACAATGTAATGTAACATATTAATAATTGGATAACCTGAAAGTGGAATGTATACAAACTTTCTAAGTTCTTAAATTTATATATTTCAAGCATTTTTTTAAATTAAGGGGAATTAAGTAGATTTAGGAAGAATTATTTGGATTTCAGAGATAGGAGGCAAAGAGCATTAGGAAATATTGGTATATACAATATGGAGATTAGAAGAAACGTAACTTGGATTTTCCAACTTGGGCCAAGAATAGGAACTGTCTGACCACATTTCATGTGTGATGGGGCTATCTAAATGGAGATGGTGAATAGACAGTTCCTACCGGAGATACGAATTTTAAACTCCTGTACAATGAAATATGTAGAGAGTTTAGGAGTAAGCCTTAATAAATTCTACATTTTGATGCTTGTATTGATCCTGCCATGAAAACTGAGGAGAGAGAAGAAGGGATAATGGAAAACTCTGATTGTTGGTTGTCTCAGAAGGGAAGACAAAAGAGTATTTACAAAAAGAATCTAGTTAGCAGTAGTAACTGCTTTTAAGAATTCAAGTAAGTAAAAGACTGGAAAAACTGCTCACTGGATTAAGCTACAGGCACTAAAGAGACATTATGGCAGAATGATAGTGGAATTGTTAGAATGTCAGATAAGCTACTGGGAAAACTAGTTTACCTTAATCTTCACTTGAAGTTCCTAAACTACTTTCACCTCTTCACATACTATATACAGGCAATTACACTGAAAAGAGAGCAATAAAACCTGAATTGAGATAAGACAGGATTAGAGGCAGGATTTACCTAAAGTTTGCTGAGAATTCTTAGGGTTAAAAGGTCTTAAGAGATAGGATAATCTCCTAAAGTTACATTTACTCCCATGGCTTTAATTTTAGTGACTCACACTGATAATTTTTATAGTTCACTGACTCTTGAACTTTGACCTGCCTACATGTCTTGCTGATATGGCTAATTTAACATATCTGAATAATGATAAAATGAAAATGATATTTACTACTTGTATTAGTCTGTTCTCAGGCTGCTAATAAAGACAAACCCAACATGAGTAATTTATTAAAAAAAAAAAAGGTTTAATGGATTCACAGTTCCACAAGACTGGTGAGGCCTCACAATCATGGTGGAAGGCAAAGGAGGAGCAAAGGCACATCTTACATGGAAGCAGGTGAGAGAGCATGTGTAGGGGAACTGTGCTTTATATTAATAAAACCATCAGATGTCATGAGATGTATTCACTATGACAAGAACAGCATGGGAATAATACACCACCATGATTCAATTACCTCCCACCAGGTCCCTCCCATGACACGTGGGGATTATGGGAGCTACAATTCAAGATGAGATTTGGGTGGGGACTCAGTCAAACTATACCATGACTATTTATTGCTTGCTTCTGATATGGAAAACACTGAGTTGACATTAAGCATGTATTATTTCTTAGCCTCATGAATACTCTGTAGTGATAGCCTTTCCATTTTACAGATGCAAAATGTGCAGTTTAGAACATTCCCAAGATTTCAGAACTAGTAAATTTTATAACCAGAAGTCACATATGGTTACCTTCAAACTTGTCACTAGTTTGATGACACCATACTACATTCTAAAATAGAATATATCAGTTTATTGTCGCCAAACTTTTAGTTTCTCCTTCATTCCTTATCTCAGTTAATAGCAGCTTCCTCAACCCAGTCAGTTATGCCTGAAAAATGCCCAAGATTATCCTCTCTTATTTTCTTTTAAAACCAGCTGCTCAAAAAATACTGCTACTGATTTGAGAAAGTATCTGCCGGTCTCCCCCTTACCTCAAGCAATTGATAGAATTGAGGTCACATTTTCTTTTACCTGAATTATATCAATAGCCTCCCTGTTGGTCACTTTGTCTTTAATCTCCTCCACATACCTAATGCATTCTTCATAGAAATAAATGAAATCTGTATATGTGGGTCCCCTGGGGTTTCCAAGTTAAATTTCTCCATGGAATTCAGAAAAATAATTGATATCTCATAGCCCAACACAGACGGCTATCATCTGGCCCCTGTATAACATTCCAGCATTATATTTTATCATAGCCATATGGGACCTTTTCTTTAGCCATGGGAAACAGTTTTAAGTCCCATGAACATGCTGTGTTTTTCCATATATCTAGAGCATTGCTAATTCTTTTGCCTTAGCCTGAAATACCTTGTATTCCTTTCCTGTTTGTTAGTCAGCATAGCTTCCATTTTTCTTTAAAAAGTCAACCCAAAGATTATCTCAGATTCTTCTTTTCTGCTACTCCTATGTTGCATTCTCATATCAACTTGGCTGTGACAGTTGCTCAGACATTCATTGTGTTTGATCATCTTGGTAGTTTTGAGAAATGCTGGGCAGGTATTTTGTAAAATAGCTCTCATTTGGGATTTACCTGATGTTTTAATCATGATTAAACAGGGGTTATATTTTTATTGGGGGGAAAGAGAAAAACCACAGAGGTAAAGTGCATTCTCATTGTATCACATCAAAGGATTATGTTCCCATCTTCTGCACTGCTTTTACAACCTGCTCATAGCACAATTTTACCTTTTTAATTGATATTATTTTTACCTCATGTTCTTCTTTTGATTATGAATTCCCGAGGATAGGTTCTCCTAACACACGATAGCTGCTCAATTAATGTTCTGTTTCCTTGAATGAAAATTACAGTGAAAAGTTTTAGAAGATGTTTCTGATATTATGAGAAGTTAGAAATTACATAATAAGTAAATTGTTAAAGACAAACAATCAGAAATGATATCTTTTCCACAAAAGTGTATACATATTTTCTATTGGATTACACAAGACAAAGGATATACAAGAGAAAGAATAATTAAAAAGTTCATTATCAAAGAAGAAATGATACAGATAATTTTAGTACCCTGTCATCTAGTGGTGACTGATAAAAGGCTCAAAGAGTTTTATTGTTTTAATGAACTTTGAAGGTGTTATTATATTCTAAGTTGCTTTGTTGACATAACAATTTGTATTTACGTTTTGGTGTGTGTTTAAAACCAGTTACCTAGTATAGTTGTCTTGTGGCATTAAAGTAAACAACAAATTTATTTAAAAAATCTTTCTGCTTGAGTCTAGAGTGAACCAATAATCCAGTTGAACCATTTTCTGTTTTAAAGTCTATAATTAGCAAAGTTGTGGGAAAAAAGACAAAGGGATAAAAAACAACATTTCAAAGCAGAAATGAAAACTAAATGACAACTAAGATGTGCAAAGAAGCCATTTAAATAAAGATAATTCTAAAAAATGTACGACAAAAATTGCTAAACATAACCAGCTATTCAATGTAGAAGGCAAGCAAAGAGTAAGCATCATTAGGTTCCTGGGCAGTTTAATTTTAATTTCAACTCAGAAAGCTTTTTAGGACGAACATGCTACAAAGAAATGCTCTAGAGTTCTCACTGGCTAGCAATGAGGACACTACCTTGACTAGTTTAGGAGTGAAAATTTAGAAAGAAACACATCTGAAATGAACCAATGATTTATGCCATGTAGTAGTTTCATACTGAGTATATATGTATGTGAAGGAATGGTAATTGTCACTCAGTATCCATATTGTTCTTCATTTTATAATGAAACACCCTCACATTTTAACAAGGTACACAACAGTCAGTTAGACTACATTTACTCAGCCTCTTTTGAAAACTAAGGTGGAAAGTTTTAGAAGGTGTTCCTGATATACCTGTGACTAAGCTCTCACAAGTCGAAGGTGAATTGTGAGCAACTGCTGTACCACGCCCTTAATTGGGAAATTGACTGTTCCTACTGGAGACTGAACTGAAATTTAGTGCATAGGAACCAATTCAGTTCCTATGAAATACCCCTAGAAGATGTCAGAAATCAGATGAAAGGAACTGAAGACTTTGTTACCTTGTGGTTCAGAGCAGCCTAACCACCAACACCTCCCCTTTTCCTCTGGATAGTTGTGCGGGAGAGGAAGATAAAGTTCTGTTTTATCTGAGCTATTAAAGCTGTAGGTCTTTTTGTTGCAGTAACTTAATTGATACACTAATTAATACGCAATGCAAATGTTGATTTTGATGTAGTTGTAGACTAATATGGTAACTTTCATAATGGCTGCCTGTTTAATTGAAGATGTGAAATTCTTGTTCTTTGCAAGAGACCAGTGTGGGCATTGGTTATTGTGAAAAAAGAAAAAAAGCTTGTAAACCTTAACAGAAATTCATTACAATTGTAGACATAGGTAACTTATGTCTACAATTACATAAGGGAACTGTTACAGTCTTGTTTTGGAAACAAACAAAAAAGGATCAGACTAGAAAATAACTCTTTTGCCCTCACCTTCTGAACACCTGCTATCTAGGGAGAATTTGTAAAGGCACAGGGACAGCACAGACTGCACAATCCTGATTACCTGCATCAGCCCCCAGTCTTGGTCATGCTTTTCTTCTCTTACCTTTTCCTATGTCGCTCTTAATTTTAACAAGTCATTAGGGCCATTTGATGACAGATACCCAAATATATCAAACATTATCTTAAGAGTTTTTTGGTTTTTTTGCTTGGTTGTGCGTTTGTTTTTTGAGACTGAGTCTCACACTGTTGCCCAGGCTGGAGTGCAGTGGCACAATCTCGGCTCACTGCAACCTCTGCCTCCTAGGTTCGAGATTCTCCTGCCTCAAGTCTTCTGCATAGCTGGCACTACAGGCACCCACCACTATGCCCTGATAATTTTTGTATTTTTAGTTGAAACGGGGTTTCACCATGTTGGCCAGGCTAATCTCGAACTCCTGACCTCAAGTGATCCGCCTGCCTTGGCCTCCTAAAGTGCTGGTATTACAGGCGTGAGCCACCGTGCCTGGTCTCATGAGATAAATTTTATAGACTTAAAAAGATTTACTGAGGGTGGAGCCAAGATGGCCGAATAGGAACAGCTCCAGTCTCCAGCTCCCAGCCCAAGCAACACAGAAGACTGGTGATTTCTGCATTTCTGCTTGAGGTACCGGTTTCATCTCACTAGGGAGTGCCAAACAGTGGGTGCAGGACAGTCGGTGAAGCACACTGTGCGCGAGCAAAAGCAGGGCGAGGCACTGCCTCATTCGGGAAGCGCAAGGGGTCAGGGAGTTCCCTTTCCTAGTCAAAGAAAGGGGTAACAGACGGCACCTGGAAAATCGGGTCAGTCCCACCCTCATACTGCGCTTTCCCAACAGGCCTGGAAAACGGCACACTAGGAGATTGTGTCCCGCACCTGGCTCGGAGGGTCCTATGCCCACAGAGTCTCACTGACTGCTAGCACAGCAGTCTGAGATCAAGCTGCAAGGCGGCAGCGAGGCTGGGGGAGGGACGCCCACCATTGCCTAGGCTTGCTTAGGTAAACAAAGCAGCCAGGAAGCTCGAACTGGGTGGAGCCCACCACAGCTCAAGGAGGCCTGTCTGCCTCTGTAGGCTCCACCTCTGGGGGCAGGGCACAGACGAACAAAAAGTCAGCAGGAATCTCCAGAGACTTAAATGTCCCTGTCTGACTGACAGCTTTGAAGAGAGTAGTGGTTCTCCCAGCACGCAGCTGGAGATCTGAGAATGGACAGACTGCCTCCTAAAGTGGGTCCCTCACCCCTGAGCAGCCTAACTGGGAGGCACCCCCTGGTAGGGACAGACTGACACCTCACTCGGCCGGGTACTCCTCTGAGACAAAACTTCCAGAGGAACTATCAGACAGCTGAATTTGTGGTCTCACAAAAATCTGCTGTTCTGCAGCCACCGCTGCTGACACCCAGCCAAACAGGGTCTGGAGTGGACCTCTAGTAAACTCCAACAGACCTGCAGCTGAGGGTGCTCTCTGGTAGAAGGAAAACTAACAAACAGAAAGGACCACACCAAAAACCCATCTGTACATCACCATCATCAAAGACCAAAAGTAGATAAAACCGCAAAGATGGGGAACACAGAGCAGAAAAACTGGAAACTCTAAAAAGCAGAGCATCTCGCCTCCTCCAAAGGAAAGCAGTTCCTCACCAGCAACGGAACAAAGCTGGATGGAGGATGACTTTGACGAGTTGAGAGAAGAAGGCTTCAGACGATCAAACTACTCTGAGCTACGGGAGGAAATTCAAAACAATAGCAAAGAAGTTAAAAACTTTGAAAAAAAATTAGAAGAATGGATAACTAGAATAACCAATGGAGAGAAGGGCTTAAAGGAGATGATGGAGCTGAAAGCCAAGTTTCGAGAACTACGTGAAGATTGCAGAAGCCTCAGTAGCAGATGCGATCAACTGGAAGAAAGGGTATCGCTGATGGAAGATGAAATGAATGAAATGAAGCGAGAAGGGAAGTCTAGAGAAAAAAGAATAAAAAGAAATGAACAAAGCCTCCAAGAAATTTGGGACTACATGAAACGACCAAACCTACATCTGATTGGTGTACCTGAAAATGACGGGGAGAATGGAACCAAGTTGGAAAACGCTCTGCAAGATATTATCCAGGAGAACTTCCCCAATCTAGCAAGGCAGGCCAACATTCAGATTCGGGAAATACAGAGAACGCCACAAAGATACTCCTCGAGAAGGGCAACTCCAAGACACATAATTGTCAGATTCACCAAAGTTGAAATGAAGGAAAAAATGTTAAGGGCAGCCAGAGAGAAAGGTCGGGTTACCCACAAAGGGAAGCCCATCAGACTAACAGCTGATCTCTCGGCAGAAACTCTACAAGCCAGAAGAGGGTGGGGGCCGATATTCAACATTCTTAAAGAAAAGAATTTTCAAACCAGAATTTCCTATCCAGCCAAACTAAGCTTCATAAGTGAAGGAGAAATAAAATACTTTACAGACAAGCAAACGCTGAGTGATTTTGTCACCACCAGGCCTGCCCTAAAAGAGCTCCTGAAGGAAGCACTAAACATGGAAAGGAACAACCGGTACCAGCCACTGCAAAAACATGCCAAATTGTAAAGACCATCGAGGCTAGGAAGAAACTGCATCAACTAATGAGCAAAATAACCAACTAACATCATAATGACAGGATCAGATTCACACATAACAATATTAATGTTAAATGTAAATGGGCTAAATGCTCCAATTAAAAGACACAGACTGGCAAACTGGATAAGGAGTCAGGACCCATCAGCGTGCTGTATTCAGGAAACCCATCTCACATGCAGAGACACACATAGACTCAAAATAAAGGGATGGAGGAAGATCTATCAAGCAAATGGAAAACAAAAAAAGGCAGGGGTTGCAATCCTAGTCTCTGATAAAATAGACTTTAAACCAACAAAGATCAAAAGAGACAAAGAAGGCCATTACATAATGGTAAAGGGATCAATTCAACAAGAAGAGCTAATTATCCTAAATATATATGCACCCAACACAGGAGCACCCAGATTCATAAAGCAAGTCCTGAGTGACCTAGACTTAAACTCCCACACAATAATAACGGGAGATTTTAACACACCACTGTCAACATTAGACAGATCAACGAGACAGAAAGTTAACAAGGATATCCGGGAATTGAACTCAGCTCTAAACAAAGTGGACCTAATAGACATCTACAGAACTCTCTACCCCAAATCAACAGAATATACATTTTTTTCAGCATCACACCACACCTATTCCAAAATTGACCACATAGTTGGAAGTAAAGCTCTCCTCAGCAAATGTAAAAGAACAGAAATTATAACAAACTGTCTCTCAGACCACAGTGCAATCAAACTAGAACTCAGGATTAAAAAACTCACTCAAAACCGCTCAACTACATGGAAACTGAACAACCTGCTCCTGAATGACTATTGGTTACATAATGAAATGAAGGCAGAAATAAAGATGTTCTTTGAAACCAACGAGAACAAAGACACAACATACCAGAATCTCTGGGACACATTCAAAGCAGTGTGTAGAGGGAAATTTATAGCACTAAATGCCCATAAGAGAAAGCAGGAAAGATCCAAAATTGACACCCTAACATCACAATTAAAAGAACTAGAAAAGCAAGAGCAAACACATTCAAAAGCTAGCAGAAGGCTAGAAATAACTAAAATCAGAGCAGAACTGAAGGAAATAGAGACATAAAAAACCCTTCAAAAAATTAATGAAACCAGGAGCTGGTTTTTTGAGAAGATCAACAAAATTGATAGACCACTAGCAAGACTAATAAAGAAGAAAAGAGAGAAGAATCAAATAGATGCAATAAAAAATGAAAAAGGGGATATCACCACCGATCCCACAGAAATACAATCTACCATCAGAGAATACTACAAACACCTCTATGCAAATAAACTAGAAAATCTAGAAGAAATGGATAAATTCCTCAACAAATACACCCTCCCAAGACTAAATCAGGAAGAAGTCGAATCTCTGAATAGACCAATAACAGGTTCTGAAATTGTGGCAATAATCAATAGCTTACCAACCAAAAAGAGTCCAGGACCTGATGGATTCACAGCTGAATTCTACCAGAGGTACAAGGAGGAACTGGTACCATTCCTTCTGAAACTATTCCAATCGATAGAAAAAGAGGGAATCCTCCCTAACACATTTTATGAAGCCAGCATCGTCCTCATACCAAAGCCAGGCAGAGACACAACCAAAAAAGAGAATTTGAGACCAATATCCTTGATGAACATTGATGCAAAAATCCTCAATAAAATACTGGGAAACCAAATCCAGCAGCACATCAAAAAGCTTATACACCATGATCAAGTGGGCTTCATCCCTGGGATGCAAGGCTGGTTCAACATACGCAAATCAATAAATATAATCCAGCATATAAACAGAACCAAAGACAAAAACCACATGATTATCTCAATAGATGCAGAAAAGGCCTTTGACAAAATTCAACAACCCTTCATGCTAAAAACTCTCAATAAATTAGGTATTTATGGGACGTATCTCAAAATAATAAGAGCTATATACGACAAACCCACAGCCAATATCATACTGAATGGGCAAAAACTGGAAGCATTCCCTCTGAAAACTGGCACAAGACAGGGATGCCCTCTCTCACCGCTCCTATTCAACATAGTGCTGGAAGTTCTGGCCAGAGCAATCAGGCAGGAGAAGGAAATAAAGGGTATTCAATTAGGAAAAGAGGAAGTCAAACTGTCCCTGTTTGCAGATGACATGATTGTATATCTAGAAAATCCCATTGTCTCAGCCCAAAATCTCCTTAAGCTGATTAGCAACTTCAGCAAAGTCTCAGGATACAAAATCAATGTACAAAAATCACAAGCATTTTTGTACACCAATCACAGACAAACAGAGAGCCAAATCATGAGTGAACTCCCATTCACAATTGCTTCAAAGAGAATAAAATACCTAGGAATCCAACTTACAAGGGATGTGAAGGACCTCTTCAAGGAGAACTACAAACCACTGCTCAATGAAATAAAAGAGGATACAAACAAATGGAAGAACATTCCATGCTCATGGGTTGGAAGAATCGATATCGTGAAAATGGCCATACTGCCCAAGGTAATTTACAGATTCAATGCCATCCCCATCAAGCTACCAATGACTTTCTTCACAGAATTGGAAAAAACTACTTTAAAGTTCATATGGAACCAAAAAAGAGCCCGCATCGCCAAGTCAATCCTAAGCCAAAAGAACAAAGCTGGAGGCATCATGCTACCTGACTTCAAACTATACTACAAGGCTACAGTAACCAAAACAGCATGGTACTGGTACCACAACAGAGATATAGATCAATGGAACAGAACAGAGCCCTCAGAAATGATGCCGCATATCTACAACTATCTGATCTTTGAGAAACCTGACAAAAACAAGAAATGGGGAAAGGATTCCCTATTTAATAAATGGTGCTGGGAAAGCTGGCTAGCCATATGTAGAAAGCTGAAACTTACACCTTATACAAAAATTAATTCAAGATGGATTAAAGACTTAAATGTTAGACCTAAAACCATTAAAATCCTACAAGAAAACCTAGGCAATACCATTCAGGACATAGGCGTGGGCAAGGACTTCATGTCTAAAACACCAAAAGCAATGGCAACAAAAGCCAAAATTGACAAATGGGATCTAATTAAACTAAAGAGCTTCTGCACAGCAAAAGAAACTACCATCAGAGTGAACAGGCAACCTACAGAATGGGAGAAAATTTTTGCAACCTACTCATCTGACAAAGGGCTAATATCCAGAATCTACAATGAACTCAAACAAATTTACAAGAAAAAAACAAACAACCCCATCAAAAAGTGGGCAAAGGACATGAACAGACACTTCTCAAAAGAAGACATTTATGCAGCCAAAAAACACATGAAGAAATGCTCATCATCACTGGCCATCAGAGAAATGCAAATCAAAACCACAGTGAGATACCATCTCACACCAGTTAGAATGGCCATCATTAAAAAAGCAGGAAACAACAGGTGCTGGAGAGGATGTGGAGAAATAGGAACACTTTTACACTGTTGGTGGGACTGTAAACTAGTTCAACCATTGTGGAAGTCAGTGTGGCAATTCCTCAGGGATCTAGAACTAGAAATACCATTTGACCCAGCCATCCCATTACTGGGTATATACCCAAAGGTCTATAAATCATGCTGCTATAAAGACACATGCACACGTATGTTTATTGTGGCACTATTCACAATAGCAAAGAGTTGGAACCAACCCAAATGTCCAACAACGATAGACTGGATTAAGAAAATGTGGCACATATACACCATGGAATACTATGCAGCTATAAAAAATGATGAGTTCGTGTCCTTTGTAGGGACATGGATGAAACTGGAAAACATCATTCTCAGTAAACTATCGCAAGGACAAAAAACCAAACACCGCATGTTCTCACTCATAGGTGGGAATTGAACAATGAGAACACATGGACACAGGAAGGGGAACATCACATTCCGGGGACTGTTGTGGCGTGCGGGAGAGGGGAGGGACAGCATTAGGAGATATACCTAGTGCTAAATGACGAGTTAATGGGTGCAGGAAATCAACATGGCACATGGATACATGTGTAACAAACCTGCACATTGTGCACATGTACCCTAAAACCTAAAGTATAAAAAAAAAAAAAAAAAGATTTACTAATTCAGGAAAATTGAACAAGAAGCAGCAGGCTTTTGAGGTACAATGTTTCAGAAAATAAGACTGCCAATTATTTTCACGACACTACAACATTGATCAAAATACATATTGAAAAAATTTTGAATAAAATAATCTTGGAAACGTAAAATTCAAAAATATTGTCATCTGTGCAACAGAAATTTGATGTAAGTAGAGATTAAATTTTTAGTTAATTTGTTATACTCCTTGGTATTATCTGCTAATTTCCTTCTTAAGTGAGATATTTAACATAGCACATTTGTCCTTTTGTGATCTTAAATAATGAAATAGGCCAGTGTTCTGTGATTGAAATGCATTATTTTTCTGATGCTATTTGATTTTCCAGAAAATATGTATTGGTAAAGAAAACTTTTACACAATTGTGAAATAACTCTGAGTTTTAACTGAGGTTCTAATATATTTTTCATCAGATGAGTTAGTAATAATATTCAACAATCAAATCAATAATAAGGAAATGTAATACATGGAAATATTGGCTTTATTTTATTAAAAAATCAGAAAACTTTTAGAAATAAATCTATTCAGAAAGCTTCACAGAAGAAAATAATAGGTGTATTATTCATTGCAAAACAGAAGCTATTTGTTGATTACTGAGTAAAAAGTGGAGAGAGCATATAGGGAATACACCTTAGAGAGCTTTGAATAAAAATTGACTCCTAGGACCATCTTCAAATATTGGATTTAGTTGGTATGGCGTGGACTTCACACACTGATTTATTGTAGAAGTTCCTTTTGTGGATTCTAATGTGTGGCTGGTTTGAGAAATAGCATTCTTGAATAATTTGGAATAATCTGTTATAAATACGTTCGAGTATGTGTGTATGTGTGGCGGTGGGGAGAGGTGTAGTTTGCAGCTATTGTTTTTGTTTTTTGGCTTGGGCTGCTCAGCTGTTTGAATAAATCCTAATGTTCTTAATCCACTAAAAGAGTTTCATAAAACATAGTTAACCTGAACAAATAAAAAGGATAATGGCAAGTCCAGTTACTTAAAGGATAGGATTAAAGCAGTAATATTCCACATTTTAATGATTTATAACTACACACACACCCCTAATATAAATAAGTAAATAGCCCAGGTAATGCTGACACTGATGGTTAGTGGAACCTGCTTTGAGTAAGAGTAATTCTGTGAACTCCCTGCTTTAATTTCAACCATTGCTCACCCACTCACAATAGATCTAAATTCTCTACTCTGACATCATATTAGAAACACCTTAGGGAGCTTTGAATAAAAACTGACTCCTGGGACCATCTTCAAATAATTGGATTTAGTTGGTATGGAGTGGACTTCACACACTGATTTATTGTAAAAGTTCCTTTTGTGGATTCTAATGTGTGGCTGGTTTGAGAAATAGCATTCTTGAATAATTTGGAATAATCTATTATAAATATGTTTGAGTGAGAGTGTGTGTGTGTTGGAGGGGTGGGGGAGAGGTACAGTTTGCAGCTGTTGTTTTTGCTTTTTGGCTTCGGCTGCTGAGCTGTTTGAATAAATCCTAATGGTGACAGCTGTCCAGCAATTAGGAATCTCTATCTTACTTATAAAATAATCTTACTAGAAAATAATCTTGTTTTTTAATCTGTCTATAATCAGCTTTTAAAATTTCCATAATTAATTCCATGGTATGCAGTTTTTAAATTGGCAGATAATTATATGATGGAACTACAAGAAAGAAGGCAAACTATATTTGAAAGCATATTTTTTTCCCCAGAAAACCAGATATAAATTAGATAATAAAACCCTCTTTCAATGTCCAGCAAACTGTCTTTAATGTAAGTTATATTTCTTCCTGGACCAGTGCTGAGATCACAATGTATGTTAGACATAATTTATTCTGTAATATTTGTTAAATAAACATATATACACATTGCTTTTAGGAAATGTAAATTGAGAAATATTAAAAGCTAATATATTTTCTCCAAACTAGAGTACACAGCTCTTCTTTTATTTTCTGCATATAAAATGTTTTCTTGTTTAATCTTCTCAAGACCACTGGAGCATATATTTAAACACGAGAAACAAATATTTAGTGATAATAATGTTTATAAATTAAATTTATTCAAAATAAGTAATCATTGATAATTCCTCAGATATTTAATAAAAATTTAATTGCATAAAAGTCTATGTATGACATAAAAGGGATAGGTATATAAAGAGTAATGTGTGTTTATTTTACTAGTTTCCTTGTAGTTATTTTATTTTGACTACCATTCAGAGGCATTGGTGATATCTTCACCACAGCTTTCAGGAAGCATGACTAGTAAGGAAGGATTGGACTTCGGAAGACAATAGACTGTGCCTGGCCTTCAAGCATAGGAGGAGGCCACTACCTGGTAACATGAAGCTTGTTCCCTAAAGAAGTGCAAGAGAGGTTTAAAAATATTCATATATTAGGCAGTTCCCACAATCACAAACACAGCAAGAATTAAATATTAAATTAACATTTAATTTAATATTTAAATTTTTAAGAGTTAAATATTAATTTTCTCCAAACTAGAATACACATTTTGTGTGATTGTGCTTGTAGATCAATTCCTTTCTCATATGTCTGAACCCAACTGGACACTTCCTATTATGACATGAAGTCCCGAATGATTTTTACCATAAGCAGGTATATTCCTTCAAAGAGAAAAATGTCCTGTGCCTTTTTGTAAGTTTTTCTAGAGTCAATATGATTGGCAACAATGATGCCAGTCATAATGCCATGAGTTAATTTAAGCAATATTAAACAGCAAGCTGGCACAATTTCTAATAACATCTTTGCAAGCATTTTATATTTTATGTATTGCCTTAGTATAAAAATTTGTTTTTGAGAAAGGTGCACATAAATTTCAAGACTTACTTAAATTAATAACTATTACTTCATAACGGTGGTTAATAATTATAATGTATTATTTTTATATTTTCCCTAGAGAAAAGAAAAAATTCAAGGGTAAAGTACTTTAACTTTAAAATGGCCAAAGTTCCCCGGATGAATTATTAAAATAAATAAACATATATCTTAAAAATAAAACTAACAAAAATTGTCCTAAGTACAAAATAAAGCAAACAAAAAGTTCTTAATCTACTAAAAGAGTTTCATAAACCATAGTTAACCTGAAAATAGTAACTCTCAAATTATGTTTTACCAAATATGATGACTGATATAGACAGGTCTGAGCATAGGTAAGGTTGTATGTAATTCTTCAAACTCCTAGCTTTAATTTCAACCTTTGCTCACCCACACAGAGGAGCAAATTCAAATGTACAAGATGATGAAATAGAATCTCCTCTGTTTTTAGAAATAAATAATGCACACATTTAAGTCTAAAATTGGTAAGTAGTCACTTGCAAACACCAGAAGTAAATTTAGTGCCGATACCATGAAACTGTAAGGCAAAGACTCACTCTCTAGAGTGAGTTGTTAGGTATTCTGTTCCCATCTTCCTTCTCAAAGAGATGCTATTTAGAAATAAACACTAAGAGATGAGAGATGTTCAAAGACCTAGGCAGAGGTCACCGAAAGCCCTAAGAGAATTTTCATTAGTAGCAGTTAAGATCTAAAGCCTGGAATCGCTGCTGCCAATGACTCAGCATTGTAAGGAACTGCCTTGCCACATGCAGATTCTAAAGATGTTATAGGAGTTGCTAATAAGCTTTATTTGCACCTTTCCAGTGGAGGTGGCACCAAGGTCTTGCCATTGAGAAGAATAGAATAAGTAGTCAGAGCAAGAGAATTTAAATTCCTGTACCAATTCTTAGTCATTGACAGAACTCCCGGGAATGTTACGTTGAGACACAGTTAGAAGATTTATATAGACTTCATGAAAATAAGTGTTATGACTAAATAGCAATCTTTGCTATAAACAAGGGTAGGGAAATGGTGTGAACTTTTTGGCCAATCTTGAATATGTCTTCTTCAGATAAACAGTTGGTAAGCCAGAATTCAATATTTAAGGTCTAAAAATAAAGAAATTAGATGTTGGTGAATTATGCGTATATAAATATGTATGTATATATGTTTAATGAGTGGGTTTCTTCTGATAATTGGTAATGATAATGGTCAAGATAATCTTCGTGGGCTGTCAAAATTGAAAGGATTTGGAATTTTAGTCATTAATTTATATTAATGATTATATAAATCTGGATGAGGAAAAGAGGTACAAGAGGAGCTGCAACTTAAGAAATTTTATAGAATGGGAGAAATGCAATGAGAAGACTCAGTCTTGCCAAATTTTTTGGTAGTCATTCCAGTGGCCCAAAATCCACTTAAAGAGCAACACAGCTATGGAATAACCTTCTGCATCTCTAGGTCCAGAAGGTGTTTCATTAGTCAGCCCTAGGTACAATTTTATTTTGACTAGTTTGGATTTGCCAGTAAGGATACAGCTGAAAAACACAGTTACTAGAACCAGACTACCACACACAGTGAAAGAACTTCAAGTCACCTACATTTTGTGTCTTAATGTCCTCATCTGTAAAATGAGGCTTCAAATAATATCTATTTAACAGAGCTGTTCTTGGTACCAAATGAGTGATCTTATGGAAAATCCCTGAACTGAGAGTCATATCATCTCCTTTTCATTCTTGTTCCACACCTAAGTATTTGAATCCTTTAGATAATTCATTTGATACATATGGCTTTGACAATTATTGCCATCATCATCATCATCATCGTCATCACCATCATCATCATCATTGTATAGAAATCACTGGGCACTTTTATATCCCAGATACTGTTTAAAGTACTTGAAATGCATTATTCTATCCCCACAAAAGGCCTATAGGGTATATAAATACAAAATGAAATATATTCAAACTATAAATATTTATAGTTCTGTGATCCTGACTTGATTATATCCAAATGGCACAAGCCTTTCCTCATAGAGACAAATCAAGCAATCAAATTAAAATACAGAGAGTAGGAAGCAAGATTATAATCACATACTACCAAAATAATCATTCAGTGAAATGTAAAACAATTTGATATTTATCTTTTTTTGTTTGTTTGTTTTTTTGTTTTTTTGAGACGGAGTGTCGCTCTGTGGCCCAGGCTGGAGTGCAGTGGCGCGATCTCGGTTCACTGCAAGCTCCACCTCCCGGGTTCACGCCATTCCCCTGCCTTAGCCTCCCCAGTGGCTGGGACTACAGGTGCCCACCACCACGCCCGGCTATATTTTTTTTTGGATTTTTAGTACAGACAGGGTTTCACCGTGTTAGCCAGGATGGTCTCGATCTCCTGACTTCGTGATCCGCCCGCCTCCACCTCCCAAAGTACCGGGATTACAGGTGTGAGCCACTGCACTTGGCCTGATGTTTGCCATTTAAAGTGAAATATCAATGTCTGTCTTGTTTATTTATTGTCTACAACATGTTGATCAATTGTTCTAAACTTACCCCAAATTTTATTTCATATAGAAAAATATTGGATCTCTGTTAGAATTCCAAATTTATGTCGTATTTATCACTTTTAAATTTCCAATATATTATTTTGCATAGAATTGATAAGATGCTGCATACTGCTGAAATAAGCAAAGCACCATCATATGAGTTTACAAAAATTAGGTGGATTATAAATACGTTAAAAAAACATATTTTTTCAATCTGTTTCAATAAAGAAAAACAAAATTAGTGGTATGTAATTAGCTATTCTCTAAAACTTGACAACAAAACAGCAGCATTAGAAAAACCCACCTGGGGATTTGGGGAGATGTATATGAAAGGACACAAATTTCAATTAGATAGAAGAAATAAGTTCAAGAGAGCTATTTCACATAATGACAATTATAATTAATAACAACATATTGCATAATTGAAAATTGCTGATAAAAAAATTTTAAGTGTTCTCACATTAAAAAAATCAGTATGTGGGGAAATGCATATGTTAATAGGTTGTCATAGCAAATCAACAATGCATACATACATTAAAACAATTTTGCACACCATAACTATGTATAATTTTTGTCAATTAAAAAACAAAATAAAAAATAGAATTATAATATTCTCAGAGTAGATTTCTAATATAAAATAAACTAGAGTTAGATAATCAATCACTCTTTTTCCAAGGGATTCTTTTGAGATAACTGTTCTAAAGTTCCAAAGTTTCTGAAATGAAAATTCCTTTAGTATGTTTATCTCTCTATATACAATTTATTGGCATATATAATACATCTGCCAATAATTGCCATTTTAAATTAATGTAATCCTTAGGCACATTTAGAAAAGTGAAAGTGTAAATCAAACAATATTTACATATGTAGAATACAAGTCACATAGAGATTATCTAAAATCAAAAAGATTAAATTGGATACAGTTGGATCAACTCTTTAGTGTGTTTTATTTCTTAGAGATAAAATATTTTGCCTGGAAGCTAATATAAAAGTTAAAACAGGGGAGTCTGATTTAGTCTCATATTACAATTAATACTACCTACTAAGTTCTCTCCTTGTCTCCTTAAAATTGAAGGAAAAGGCGTGGAGGCAATGGTGGTTGTGGGGAGTGTCTGCCAACAGGCACCCACGTTCATTCATTGTACAGTAATTGTCTTGAATCTGCAACTTCCTTAAGGACCAATAAAAGTATTTAAAATAGAAAAAAAGTATGTAGTGCCTCCCCCAAAAAATCACCCCACAAAATTGAAAGCAGTGAATGTTTATCTACAAAAAAGACCCACGTGTCAATTTTATTCACTTCATCTCAATTCTTGTATCTAAATTATCTTTAACATGAGCCCAGAGTATTTTTAATAGGTTTTGTATTATATAATTGTAAAATTAAGAGTTTCTAGAATCTATGAAAAGCTTACAAATTGCTTTGACTGTGGAAACCATTTTTCTAAATCAGTTGGCAAATAATCAGATAGCAGAGACCCATAATGGAGGTTACTGGTAGAAATTATCTTAGGAGTTGCAGCATTTTGAGATAGTTTGCTTGCAACTTTAATTCCTTTAATTGGATTTTACTGTGAAGTGAGGCTGCTTACCCAGTGCTCTACCCTCCTGGAAATCTGCCTTGACAGATGGTTCTTAGTAATTACTACAATCATGGTACCCCAACTTACAACTCTCACTTCAAAGTAATTTCTATTCATTAAGACTATATTAGAGAAAAAGGCATACTTTAAGGAATTAAAATTTTAAGCTTGAGAAAATTTATAAAGTTATTATTGATGTACTACATAAATAATACCTTGAAGATATTAGAAAGCATTAGGCAATTTATTATTCTTTAAATGATATGCACTCTCTGTCTCATATAGAGCAAATACATTTATGGAACCCCTCCTTGTCCCAAAGGGAACAAAAAGTAATATTTCAGCCAATGAACCTGTAATAGCTTTTAAAATAAATTTATAGCCAATAATCTATTGGTAGTAATCTAATTGGAATACAAATACATATTTAAAGTCACATACACCTGCACATTCATATATTATGTGTATATGTGAAAATATGTCAAATTCAAGACACAATTTTATTTGAATTTTTGTCTTTGCTGTTAGAGCTGTGTTTTGACTCTAACACAGTTGTCTAGAGCATGTCACCTTCACTGCAGTCTTTGAGCTCTTCTGGTTTTAATATCTATAAATGTCACTATCTTTGGAAATTTGAATCCAAACCAATAGTTTTCATTTTTATAATACTAAGTTTTTAATATCTATAATAATATTATCCTGAATGCAAACATCAAGTCCTGTAAGCAGAGAAGATTACTGTTATTCACGTATATTAACAAATGTACCTGATCCCCTTTAATAGTAATAAAAAGATATAATTTATAATGGGAAAATGGAACATTTCTACTAATACAAAAATACATTTTTGAGTGAATGAAATATTTAATTATATATCTTCATATATTGCCAGGCACCATGGCTCATGCCTGTAATCCCAGCATTTTAGGAGGCTGAGGTGGGAGGATCACGAGGTCAGGAGTTTGAAACCAGCCTGGCCAGCATGGTGAAACCCCGTCTCTACTAAAAATACAAAAATTCACGGTGCATGGTGGTGTGCACCTGTAGTCCCAGCTACTCGGTGAGGCTGGGGCAGGAGAATCACTTGCACCTGGGAGGCGGAGGTTGTGGTGAGCCGAGATCGTGCTACTGCACTCCAGCCTGGGTGACAGAACAAGACTCCGTCTCAAAATAAATAAATAAATAAATAAATAAATAGAATGTGTCTTCATATTTACACACACACATATATATGTAAAAGTTACAAGAAAACCTCTAACTCTACCTAGGGAAATAAATGACATGTAATAGAAAACATACTTGGTGCCTGAACACAATGATCTTAATTGCACTTACATTTCAATATGATGAAATTCCAATCAAGCGAAATCCCAAAAATTTTCCTTGAGAAAGTATTCAATTTGTTTCAAGAAAAAATATTACAATTATAGAAACACAAAAAAGATATTAAATGTGTTTTATAATGCAGTCCTAAGCATTGTCTGGTAAAATTTCTGAAAACTACCTGCTAGTATTGTAACATGCCTTTGATTGTTATTGACTGTCTATGCTGTTTCATATAAATCTGTAGAGATAGAACTTAAGTTGTAGAAAACTATTTCCTGTCAATAATAAGACAAGTGATTCTTGCCCATACAAATGCAAATTACTATTCTGTAAATATACAACTGGTTTTCTACCTTTAGAAATATTGACTATAAACGTTATAAAAAATGACTATAAGTATTATATATGTATTTGGTATTTTAATATTATTGGATATTAACCAGTTGTGCACCCATTACAAAGTTCATTTCAGCATTCTTGATTGCATGCTTGTATGCATGTATATATATGTCCTAATTCTCATTTGAATGGGTTGTAACATCTTATTGATTCCTTTATTAAATAATGGATGAAAATCTTTGACATGAATAAATTATATTTGCATGAAGGTCATAATTTTTTTCTGTTTGTAAATTATAAGCAGGCAGTTTTGGATGTCCAGGATACTGACATTGATACAATCAAAATATGGAACACTTCAATCCTCCCTAAAATCCCTTATCTTGACCTTCTGTGGCCACACCCACTTTAAAAAATAAATATTACAGTGTATATGTGAGGTTTACAACATGATGCTATAGAATGCATATAAATAGTAAAATGGTTACTATCATGAAACAAATTAACAAGTCTATTATCTCACATAGTTACTTTCTTGGGTGACAAGAGCAGTTAATATCCCTAAGACAATGCAATTTTATTTACTATAGTCCTCAAGTTCTACATCAGATCTCTAGACTTATTTCAGCCTGTGTATCAGCTACTTTGTAACCTTTGACCTATATTTCCTATTTCCTGCCTCTTCAACCCTGGTAACCATTGTTTCGTTCTCCATATCCATATATTTGACCTTTATTTTTTCCAGATTATACCTATAAAGTAGACCATGCAAAATTTCTGAAAACTACATGCTTCCATTGTAGCATGCAGGTTTTTTTTTTTTCTGTGTCTAGTTTATTTCCTTTTGCATAATGTTCTCCAGCTCCATCAATGTCATGGCAAATGGCAGGGCCTCCTTTTTTTTTTTTCAATACTGAAAGGTATTCCATTTGTGTATAGGCACTGCATTTTCTTTACTCATTTATCCGTGGATGAGCACTTAGGTTTTTTCCATATTTTGGCTATTGTGAATAACGCTGCAATGAACATGGAAATGCAGATGCCTTTATGTGATGATGATTTTATCCCCTTTTGGTGTCTACCCAGAAGAGGGATTGCTGGGTTACATGGTAGATCTATTTTCAATTTCTTTAGAAAACTTTACACTGTTTTTGATAATGCTTGCACCACTCTACATTTTCACCAACCATGTGGTAGGGCTCTCTTTCTTCCACAAGTCACACCCACTTCTAACTTTCCCCACCCCTTCCTTGACCTCCACAACCAAGATTCTCTTCTCCATTTCTAGCTTTTGTCAGTTCAAAAATGCTATATAAATGGAATCATAGAGTATGTAATCTTTTAGAAATAGCTTTATCCATGCAGTATAATTTTCTGGAGATTGAACCAGGTGGTTGCTGGTATCAATATGCTGTTCCTTTTACTACTGATGGAATGGTATAGATGAGCCACAAGGTATGGATGTACTACAAATTGTTTACCCATTCACAGGTTCAAAGACATCTGCATTGCTTCATTTGGAGCCATTAAGCATGAAGCTTCTTTAAGTATTTGCCTGTAGGTTTCTGTATGAATATATATTTTCATTATTGTGGAATAATTCCTTAGGAGTATAACTGTTATGTTGTACAACAGCTGAATGTTTAGTGTTTTGAAGAAGTGGCCAAAATGTTTTACAGAGGGGCTGTATCATTTTATATTCCTACCAGCAATGTGTGAATATCCAGTTTCCCCACGTTTGCCAGCATGTGGTATTGTTTTTGTTTGTTTATTTCTTTTAGCCATTCTGATAAGTCTGTAGTGGTATCTCATTTTACTTTTAATATGGATTTCTGCAATTACTAATGATGAACATCTTTTTATGGTTTTTAGCCATATGTATATCTTCTTCCATGAAATATCTCTTTATGTATTTTGCCCATTTTCTCAGACTATTTTTAAATATTGAGTTTTGAGAATTTTAAAAATATTCTGGATGCTGTTTTTTGTCAAATATGTGGTTTTCAAATGTTTTCTCCCAGTGTTCAGCTTGTATTTTCATCTTCTTATTGGATCTTTCACGGAGTTTAAATTTTCAATATTGTTGAAGTCCAATTTATCAATTTTTCCTTTCATCCATCTTTCTTTTGGTATCAAGTTTAAGAGCACTTTGATTAGCCCTAGTTCACAAAGACTTTCTCCTACATTTTCCCAAAACTTTTATGCTCTTATATTTTACAGGTAAATCTGTGATCCATTTTGAATTAAGTTTTGCATAACATGTAGGGTTTCAGTTGAGCTTTATTTATTTATTTTTCACCAAAGAAACTCCAGCAATATTTGTTGAAAGGTTATATTTCCTCCATTGAATTGCTTTGGGGCCTTTCTTGAAAGTGTCTTGTGGACCTTTTCCTGAATTTTATATTCTGTATTACTTATCTGTATGTTTATCTTTTCACCAATACCAAACAGTTTTGTTTACTATAGCTATGTAATAAACCTTAAAATTGGTTAGACTGAAGTTTTCTACATTATTCTATTTCTAAAATTTGCTGGACTATTCTAGTTCCTTTGCTCTCCAATACAGATTTTAGAATAACCTTAGATACATTTACGAAAACCTACTGGGATTTTAATAAGAATTGCATAAATTTTGCAGATCTATTTGGAAATAATTGACATTTTTACCAAGACAAGTCTTCCATTCCACAAACATGTTATTCCTTTCCATATATTTAGATCATCTTAATTTCTTTATTCAGGATTTGGTTGTCTTTAACATACACATTCTGCACATGGTTTGTTAGGTTTTCATCTAAGTACATTTATTTTTAGTGATTCTAAATTATATTGTATTTTTATTTCAAATCTATATGTTTATGACTAGTATATAGGAATATAATTTTTGGTATGCTGATCTTGTATCCTGCAACTTGATGCTCCAAGGTTTCTTCTTTTATCTGTTTTTTTGTTTGTTTGTTTCTGCATAGAGATGCTCCTTTAGGCATTCTTTTAGGTCTGCTAGTAATACATTCTCTCAGTTTTCTTTCATCCGAGAATATCTTGATTTTTTTTCTTTATTCTTGAAAGATATTTATACTGGATATAGACTCTTCAATGATAGTTCTTTCTCTTCTGCACTTGAAAAATGTGATACCACTTCTCTGTGGCCTCTATGGTTTCTGATTTCTGAAAGTCTCCTGTCACCTGAATTGTTTTCCCTTAATGTAAGTTGTTTCTCTGTCCCTGCTTTCGAGATTTTTTTTTTCTTTACTTTCAAAGTTTGGCTATGCCATGACTTGTTGAGGATTACTTTGGGTTTGTCAAGTTTGTGGTTCACTCAGCTTCTTGAATCTTCTGCCAAATTTAGGAAGTTTTCAATTTTTTTATTCCTTTGAATACTTTTTAATCCACATGCTATTTCTCCTATCCTTCCAGAAATCTGCCGATGTGACTGTTAGATCTTTTGCTGTATTTCAATAGATAGTTACAGCTCTGTTGGTTTTTTCAACCTGTTATCTTGTTATTGTTGAGATTGAGGAATTTCTATTTTTCTAACTTATAATTATCTGACTCTTCCCTTTGTCCCCTCTATTCAGCTGTTGAGCACGGCAATTATTATTTTATGTATTTATGTATTTATTTATTTTTGAGATGGAGTTTCGCTCTTGTTGCCCAGGTTGCCCAGTGCAATGGTGCAATCTTGGCTCACTGCTACCTCTGCCTCCCAGGTTCAAGCGATTCTCCTGCCTCAGCCTCCCGAGTAGCTGGGATTACAGGCGCTCACCACCATGCAAAGCTATTTTTTTTTTTTTTTTTTTAGTAGAGATGGGCTTTCACCATCTTGGCCAGGCTGGTCTTGAACTCCTGACCTCATGATCCACCTGCCTCAGCCTCCCAAAGTGCTGGGATTACAGGCATGAGCCACCACGCCTGGCCCCATTATTATTATTATTTAAGATTTTGTCATTGTATTTTTAAGTGCTCGATTTCTATTTGGTTCTTCTGTGTACCTTCACTTTTTTTCTGAGACTTCTTTTCTTTATCAGGAATTTCTAGTTGTTTCATTTCCTTCTAATATTTATGTAATTCCTCATTGCAACATTTTTATGATTCTGCCTTAAAATATTTTCCAGATAATTCTAACATCTCTGTTACCATGTTGCTATCATCTATTTATTGGCCTTAAATTCGTTTTAAGATCTTCTTCATTCTTGTTATGATGAGATAGTTTTATATTGAAACCTGAACATTTTGGATATTGTTATAAGATTTTTTGATCTTATTTAAACCTTCAGTTTTATTGGTGATAAAAGAAAAACTTCAACCAAATTAAATTTAAAGAAATTTGAGCACTGAATGATTTGTGAATTGGGCAGCATTCCCAGCCAGAGTAGGTTCAGAGCACAGCACACGTGGTAGAAGATTTATGGACAGAAAAAGGAAACTGGCCTACAGAAAACAGAAGTGAGGTACAAAAACAGCTGGATCAGGTACAGCTCAGCGTTTGCCTTATTTGAACACGGTTCAAACAGTGATTCCATTTGATTGGCCAAAACTCGGTGATTGGCACAAGTGTAGCCTACAGTCTGTATACAACTCCATTTAGGTTGTAGTTCACGTTGTACACAGAAACCTTCAGGCTGAACTTAAAATATGTAAGGAGGCAGCTTTAGGCTTAACTCGATTTAACACTGGCTTCTTCTTCTAGAACTTCAGCAGGGCAAGTCAAGATAAAACCTTGTGGATGCCATGTTTCAGCTGGACTGTGGTGAAAGTCTTGAATTCCACTGGATATTCTCTATTCTACCCCAGTGGGGAAGGAGAGGACCTCTCATTACTGCTGGTGTGAGTTAAAAAAAAAAAGAAAGAAAATCAATCCCTACTCCCCATATGGTCTCCACTGACTATATAATGTGGGGCTTTCCTAGTGTTTCTTCTCTGACTCATTCCGTCAGTAGTATTGGGGTATCGTTACGGCCTGGAAAAGGCAAAAATGTAGGCTTCCACTACGCCTGTTTTGGCACAGTTGGGAATAGGGCCACAAGTTTTTGCCAGGAGTAGAAGAGTTACTACTTAAATTTTCAAGTCTTGCTAAGCTGCTCCATGCCCGATTCTTTGGATAGAAAGGGCAGGTTTTTGTTGGGTTTATTTATTCATTTTGTCTGCATTCATCGGTGATCCCCGGTTTCCGGCTTCCTCACCTCTGTATCTGGGATATGTGAGGTGGAAAGAAAACCCACGGAATTCCCTGCTGTGTTCCTTGTTCCTTGGGTCTTAAGGGCTCTAGTAGGTCTCATTTCTCCTCTTCATCATTCAGAGTATTCGTATGTTTGTTTATATATAATGTTCTAGGCTTTTAGCTGTACTTAGTGGTAGGGATCTGGAATAGTATGACTACTTTATCTTCCCAGAAGTGGAAATATCAAATGGGAAGACTTTATGCTTCTGTATTTAACTTGATCTTTGACTAAAATGGTCGAATTGAAAGTCTAAGTTCTCTTTGTTTCAGAGTTTCTTTCTGTCTGTGTGTCTCTAATTGAAAATGGCTTAACTTCTCATGATGTGAGTATGAATAATTTTTCTACCTCCAAGAAGTATTAATACATTAGATGATATCATCTTTTAAATTAAACAATCTCTGTTATAACAGGTTTAAAAATTGAAAGATGTACTTCTATTAATATAATATTGTCCAAATTCAGACTATAAAGAAATCCAGACTCTAATAATCTAAATATCTTTGACTTTAAGAAAAATTATTCTTTTTCAGATGGGTAGATTGCTAAATTTTTTTTCCCATTCTGTAGGTTGCCTGTTCACTCTGATGATAGTTTCTTTTGCTATGCAGGGGCTCTTTAGTTTAATTAGATCCCATTTGTCAATTTTGGCTTTTGTTGCAATTGCTTTTGGTGATTTTGTCATGAAGTCTTTGACCATGCCTATGTTCAGTATTGCCTAAGTTTTCTTCTAGGGTTTTTATGCTTTGGGGTTTTACATTTAAGTCTTTAATGCATCTTGAGTTAATTTTTGTACAAAGTGTAAGGAAGGGGCCTAATTTCAGTTTTCTGCATATGGCTAGCTAATTTTCCCAGCTACTTACTGAATAGGAGATCCTTTCCCCATTGCTTGTTTCTGTCAGGTGTGTCGAAGATCAGATGTTTGTAAATGTGTGGTGTTTTTTCTGATGTCTCTGTTATGCTCCGTTGGTGTGTATGTGTGTTTTGGTACCAGTACCATGCTGTTTTGGTTGCCGTAGCCTTGTAGTATAGTTTGAAGTCAGGTAGCGTGATGCCTCTAGCTTTGTTCTTTTCGCTTAGGATTGTCTTGGCTATATAGAGTCTTCTTTGATTCCACATGAAATGTAAAATGGTTTTTTCTAATTCTGTGAAGAATATCAATGGTAGTTTTATGGGAGTAGCATTGAATCTATAAATTACTTTGGGCAGTGTGGCCATTTTCAAGATATTGATTCTTCCTATCCATGAGGATGGAATGTTTTCCCATCTGTTTGAGTCCTCTCTTACTTCCTTGAGCAGTGGTTTGTAGTTCTCCTTGAAGAGGTCCCTCACATCCCTTTTAACTGTATTCCTAGGTATTTTATTCTCTTTGTAGCAATTGTGAATTGAAGTTCATTCATGATTTGATTTGGCTCACTGCTTGCCAATTGTCTAACATCCAGGAACTGGATTTACCAGGAACTGAAAAATATTTACAAGAAAGAGACAAACAACCTCATCAAAAAGTGGGCAAAGGATATGAACAGACACTTCTCAAAAGAAGATATTTATGTGTCCAAAAAAACATATGAAAAAGAGCTCAACATCACTGATCATCAGAGAAGTGCAAATCAAAACCACAATGAGATACCATCTCACAATAGAATGGCGATTATTTAAAGGTCAGGAAACAATAGATGCTGGGGAGGCTGTGGAGAAATAGGAACACTTTTACACTGTTGGTGGGACTGCAAATTAGTTCAACCACTGTGGAAGACAGCATGGTGATTCCTCAAGGATCTGGAACCAGAAATATCATTTGACCCAGCAATCCCATTACTGGGTAAATACCCAAAGGAATATAAATCATTCTACTATAAAGACACATGTGCAGATATGTTTATTGCAGAACTATTTAAAATAGCAAAGACATGGAATCAACCCAAATGTCCATCAATGATAGACTGGATAAAGAAAATGTGGTACATATACACCATGGAATACTATGCAGCCATAAAAAGGAATGAGATCATGTCCTTTGCAGGGACATGGATGAAGCTGGAAGCCATCATCCTCATCAAACAAACACAGGAACAGAAAACCAAATACCACGTGTTCTCAGTCATAAGTGGGAGGTGAACATTGAAAAAACATTGACACAGCGAGGGGAAAACACACACCAGGGCCTTTTGGGGGTGAGGGATGAAGGGAGGGAAATTAGAGGAGGGGTCAATAGGTGCAGCAAACTTTCATTTACCAAACCTGCACGTACTGCACAGGTATCCCATTCTTTTTTAGAAGAAATAAAGAAAAAAAAAGAATTATTCAGAAACTCAAAAATATGTTAAAAACACAAATTATCATAATAAAGTTAAATATTTGAAAAATCAGATTAATAATTTTGGTTTAAAAAATTTTAGTTGATTTTTTATCTAAGTTGTCAATGATAAATATAATGTAAACATACATTTCCTTTTTAAGACTTAACAAGACTAGTTTTCTGAACTTCCTAAGCAATGCAGGTTTACTGACGAAATAAGCTAACATACTTTTATGTGATGTTAAGATTATGAAAAATATAATGGGTTAAACAAAATTGATTTATTTTTCAGATCAACTTTTTTTATATTGACAGTAAAAATACTTGGATAACTTTAAACCCTGAATTAATATATAATGGACTCAACTGGTTGATAATCATTGAATACCTAGATAAAATCTAAGTAATCTGCATTGCTAAAACTGATTACTAAGCATAATTATAATTCTTTTTACATTTTATTTTTATTTTTATATGAGATGGAGAAGTGGCCCTCATTTTAGTTCATGCTAATGAATGTTTTCATTTTTTTGGCCATCTTAAGAGGTGTAAAAGGAATATTCATGCCTGTAAGAAAAAATGATATTTCAATTTGTATAAAGGTATAATAATGCAAGATAAAGCTCTAAAGATTTGCTATATGACATAATGACTATAGTTAACAATACATTCATGTGCACCTAAAACTTTATTAAAAGAGTGATTCTCATATTGTGTTTTTAGCACACACAAATAAAAAAAAGACTCAAGAAAATTTTTGGATGTAATGGCTGTCTGTTACGTTGATTATGGTGATGGCTTCACAGGTGTATGCATATGTCTGAACTCATCAGATTGTATGCAATTAATATGCACAGTTTTGTATATCAATTGCACATCAATAAAGAAGTTGACATTTGTATTTATGACCTCTGTGAGTCTGCAAAAATACTTTTGTATAACAGAGTTCTCATTGATCTGTTTCCTGATTTTGTCTATGAAATAGAAATTAGTTATTTTAGGTAAAAAATATAATTAATATGTTTGATAGAGACTATACTAGGAGCCATAGTGACAGTGGATTATAACTGTGTGGATTTTTTAAAAAATTAAGGAAAGAAGTAGTAGTTTCATCCAAAAGTAAAGTCTCAATTTTTTTCAGAACATGACAGAGCATGGCAAAAAGCACAAAACATGAGAACAATGAATTTCAATTTCCATAGTTTATAATACTAAGTCATAAAAAGTCATAAAATAAGCAGTGGAATGTGTTAAAATCTTGTCAAAGTTTTTCAGATTGGGTGAGCTTCCTGATTAAAGTCTGTGCCTTGTATGTGAACTGTCTAGAAAGCAGCAATTCTATATATTACCAGAATAATTTTCTGAATTTATATTAACTTTATCATGTTCTTGATTATTACAAAATACAAGGGATAAAGCTTTACATATAAAAGATCGAAACTTCTTTAGTAGAATTCCTTATGTTTCTATGTTTATTTTAAAATATCTTATTGTCACTTTGATTAAATAAGTATTGTTTCTCGGGCACCCATAATAATATCTTAATTATGTACACCTCTTTGGACAAAATTGTTCTATTAAAAACATATCTTAAATTTAAAAAAACAATTTGCAAAATTGTATGTCAAATTTAGAAAAATTAAAATAACATTTCAGGATATCTTTTATAGTTAAAGTAAGACCACTGAAAAATCACAAATATTTGTTATTTCACCATCTAAAAAGAGATGAGAAATAATTAAATGTTTGGTATGCTTCCTGTTTTTTTAAATTGATTCCTCATGGTTGTCAGAGATATATGAATAGACTTTTAAAATCAGTATAAAAACTCAGTTTTCCGTAAGTTAAATTTGTCTATGTAAAATGATAGTAATGTAAGTATTTCAGAAGGAAGACAGTTTGTGAGAATACCCTGGATTTTTACAATTTCCTAGATGTCCATAACATGTTTTTACCTTCAGGGAAAAGCTGATCAAACTCGTATGTAATAGCTATCTTATTCTTCTCCATTTTATATTACTCTTAGTGTACAATTTATTAAATTGTACACAATCAATTACTTTTGTTATCTTAAAGTTATTTTTATTTTATTCTGATGCTTGCCTGCAGAGTCTGCTATTATGGTACAGTCCATAGTTGGTATCTACAAAGTAGAACAGTCTCAGAATATCATGGAAAGGTCTATAATGGGTACTTTAAATTGTTAATATGTCAGAGAATTATGCCATTATGAATGACATCATGCAGACCAATTTTAGTCCATATTAGTGAACAGAATGAGACTTTTCAGAACTGTTTTAAGGTGGAAATAAACGACTTCATGAAAGCAGGCTGTGGACATATGAGCCATTGGGACAAGAAATAATTACATAGGATGACATTAAAATAAGAGAAATTTTACTATGCTTTAAAATATATTGTTGATATTATTTTAATAATGTTTATTTGTGTGTCTAAATATATTAGACACAAGATTTATAAAGAAAGTGAAATACTTTAAACTTCTTGCTGAGTCTCATTACTTCTTGTGGCAACACTGTTAAGTAGGTTCAATAAGAAACTGTTCTCTCTTTTACTAGGACATACTTGGAAAAATTCAGTTTGCAAAAATGCCATAACTGGAGTATTGCATTTGATAATGATTATTCTTTAATTAGGTGTGACAAATTACTGTTAAGTAACAAGGATTGACTTTATATAGGGACCTAATATCTAGAAAATCCTCCCAAGAATATTAGCCTGGTACCTGGCTTATAGGTGCTATGTCTGTAAATGGGGACAAAAATAAATTTTTGAGGATAAGAAATCTTAGCACATTTTTAGAACCTCAAAAGGAGGATGAATTCACCCATACTTATAGGTGCTGTTGGTAACGTTTTAAGGAAAGAGGTTTTGGTCTCAATTTTCTAGACTTGGAATCTCAAATAATAGAGGACTGTAAAAGTTCAACCAATATGCTTCAGGAAAGCTTCCAGAAAGAAGTTGATTTTATAGCCTTAGTGTTTGTTTAAAACTGTGTGGCTCTATATTTTCAAAGCAAACTTAAGGAGGGCTAGTTAAAAACAGTGTTGTTGCCAGTATATAAATAATCAGGTTAATTGAGGTATTTAAATCAAGACAGGTTATTGCACGTAGGAGAAGAACAGCATTCCATAACCAAATGAGCATTCAGAGACAGGCAAGAACAATTTACAATTAGTTAAGTGACTGAAGTTCAATTTGTAAAAATATCCTTCAATGTTTAATAATAATTACGTTAGAAATGAAATGGAAGACTGGACGTAAATGTTCAATAACCATTCCAGAAAATAAATAAAAATGAGAACCAATAAATCCATGTCTTTGTGATATTTCATTATGCCTACGATAATGAGTGAAACCTAAATACTTCCGGAAAAAAGTTAAATAAGCATTAAACATGTTACCTAAAAATTGTTGGAAATTAGAAGGTTATCAGACTTCTTTATTTTTCTGAGATGGAGTCTCGCTCTGTCGCTCAGGCGGGAGTGCAGTGGCGCGATCTCGGCTCACTACAAGCTCCGCCTCCCAGGTTCCCGCCATTCTCCTGCCTCGGCCTCCGGAGTAGCTGGGACTACAGGCGCCCGCCACCGCGCCCGGCTAATTTTTTTTTTTTTTTTTTTTTTGCATTTTTATTAGAGACGGGGTTTCACCGTGTTAGCCAGGATGGTCTCGATCTCCTGACCTCGTGATCCGCCTGCCTCGGCCTCCCAAAGTGCTGGGATTACAGGCGTGAGCCACCGCGCCCGGCCCACACTTCTTAAAAGAAACGTAGAATTTAGAAGAGAATGGAGCAATGATCTGAAGAAAAAAAGAGTTCCAAAGAGAATCTCAGATGTGGTCAAAGTATCAATCAAGTGTGACGGTTGAATAAGTAAGTTTATCGTATGTATGTTCACAAAAGCGTCACTTCCCATCAATTGGTTTTGGAGGCTGTTGAAGCAAGTGTTGCATGAAAATGAGAAAGGTATTTAAACAATATTAAATAAAATATAGGAAAGATACCGAATACAGTAAGGATACCAACTACCAAAAAAATATATATATAAATTCCAGGAAGGTGATGTATTTTGTGTGGAGGGTAGATGAGACCTAAAACAGAAAAACCATTAATTGCACACACTAACTTTAGATTTTAATATGTTGATAAAAAGGAACAAGAACCAACCAGTTTTAGGAAAATGGTTGCCTTGGGAGAGCGGAAAGCAGTTCTTCAGAATGATTTGAGAAGACAGCTGGTAGTATATCACATTTAAAATCTTATACAAGCATTACTGTGCTAAGAAAATAAAATATATAATTTTATACCTCAAAATTCCTGCAATTAAAAAGAAAAACCTCTTACAATGAGTAATGAGAAAAGAATTACCCAAAAGAATAATGAGAAAAGAATATAATCTAGAGAAAAACAAGAAATAGATAAGAGCTTGTATAAAAGACACTGAATTTTACTAGCAGTAAAGATGGATGAGTAGTGAATTTTGAATTCTCTGACGTGCTTAACATTTATTTGGGTAGGAATATAAGTTTGTAGAACTACTGTGGAAGTCAGAAATAACATTTTACTTCTTATAAATGTTTGTATAATCATAACCAGAAAAATGCTCGGCCTATTGAAGAATATTACTCTCTACTTGATTTTCATAGAAGAGAAACAGTGAAAATATTTATAATTCAAATGAGTGAATACTGGAAAAGCCCTTAGAAAATGATCTGGCACATAATAAGCAGTAAATAAGTGTGGGATACTGTCATTAATGTCATTATAATCATAGAACTATTTATTTAGATTATAATCTAATAGTAAAATAAATTACAGTAATTTGAATGGATAATGTTCATTCCTAGTTATGAAAATAGAGGTATTTCCACAGTGTATTGAGACTGAAGATGAAAAAGATCATTCGTTATTTCATATTGTATGTCTTATGTATGTGTGTTTACAAACACATTGGTAAAAATTATTACAAAAGGGGCTATTCGGAGATACTTTTATATTCCCTCTTAGTTATTTTTCAAATTCTTCAAAGTTTTCCACTGGTGACATTTTAACACCTTAAAGAAAACAGTGACAGTGGATGGGAAATAGCCATGCAAAATTTAAAAGGTGATAAGTTTAAAAACAAAAAAGATTTGCAAGGAATTGCAATTGACTTAGTAATGGGGAAGTAGTTTTCTTTTGCAACATCTAAGCTGTAAGTTAGTTTTGATTATACTCCCAACTTGTTTTCCATGGTAGATACTGATATGGTCATTTTTTTTCTTGAACATAATCCATTTATAAACTTGTTTTCAAGTGTGAGAATACAAGAGGTACATTAGTTTTATGACAGGAAAATCACATAGGAAGAATATGGAAAACCGAATATTTTTCTATCAGTCTTGATTGCAAACATAAGTTTAGGAAGACTATTTGTTCTTTAGTGCTATTTAGGTATGAGTACTTCAGAACCCAACCCCCCTATCCCCCCTTCCAAAATGGTTATCGTGTTGGCAGTGAACATGGCAATTATTCAGGGTTGGAAAAAAAAAACCAAACAGAGTGCTTTGCCACAAATGTATTTCACAACTTTAAGGGGGAAAAAATCTCTGCAATTAAAGAGCACTATTTTAACAGAAGGGTGTATTTATTTAGATTTTTAAAAATCATAACCTTTGAATAATGACTTGTTACTGAATGTCTTAGTACAGGTGTTCAGGTTTTCTATATAAATGATTTGTCAAGAGTAATTGGTGGGTTATGTTGCCTTAAAAAAGGTGGTTATTTCTTTGGTGAATGGAAGAGGAGGGATGTGTGGGTAGTTTTATGTTCTCAGTAAGTTAGGTGAAGAAATGCCATCCATAAATTACATAATTTTCTAGTATATTCATAACTCAAATTTTAAATTAAATAGATGCTGTTATTTAATTTTGCAGTTGTTTCATGAGAAAGTTGTTTTAGGTTTTTAAAGCTATAATGAGGCCCTTACGTGAAATCCAAACTGATTTAAAATGAAAGAGGAATCTTCCATAGTGACTGCAATTTTTATGTCTTTCATTCATTAAATCTAGTTTGCAACTAAGGAAAGTATCTAAAACAAAGGTATCTGTTGTGTGTACACATTCTTGTGTACTGGGTCTATAATTTATAAGCATTTAATTATCTGCCCTGTATGGACCCTATGAATTGGCCTCATACGATTTAAACTCAGAAGTCTCTAAAACCTGTGATAACTTCTTTTCTAATTGTACTTCTTTTATTTCAACCTATAATAGAATTGTGATATAGCAAGATATGTATTAGAGTGGAGCAAATTGAAATTCTTATTTTATACTTCACTTATACCCCAAATCAACTCTAGTATACAAAATGTTACTATGAACCCATATTTTTTTTTTATAAAATAAAGGAAGTTATCGAGTTCTATGTGAAAAACAGAAGGTATGAGCTCAACATGCAATAGGCCTATAGATGAACAAATACTGTACCACAATTTTATTTAGGAACAGTAATGTAAGGTGTTTTCATGTCAGTATTTTTTCTTTTCTGTGAATTTTTTCAGCACAAATTCCAAGCTATTGTTTGTACTCATGTTCTTATCTGTATACTGCTTTCTTCAAATGATAGAATCAGCCACTAAATCAAATCATCAGTGTTCTGACAGATAAATTCATTTATAATCACTTAAATTGGAAAATGTGTCTAAAGATTTCTTACATCCATCATCTTCATTAACTCCAGTCTCACAGATACGTATCACATTAATATTAATTCTTCAATTATCAGAGCAATGAGAAGTAAATCTCTCCATTTATGAATTCATTCAAGAGAAGTATTTCTCTCTCCCCTTTCTCTCTCTTTCTTCATCGTCCTTTCTCTCTCATTTTCTTTCAACTTGAGACCCTTTGTCCAAATGCAAGATTTTATTTATTTATTTTTGAGACAGTGTCTTGCTCTGTTGCCCAGGCTGTAGTGCATTGGCATGGTCGGGGCTCACGGTCAAGGAATCCTCTGCCTCAGCCTACCAAGTAACTGGTACCACAGGTGCATGCCACCACACCTGGCTAATTTTTGAATTATTTGTAGAGATAGGGTCTCTCTATATTGCCTAGGCTGGTCCCGAACTCCTGGCTTTAGGGGATTCTCCTGCCTCAGTCTCCAAAACTGCTGAGATTACAGGTGTGAGACACTGTGCCTGGCAAGTTTATTTTTAAGACTACATAAAAATATAAAAATGGAACTTAGATGGTCAAAACACACATAGGAGCCAAATCCCTGTTTGTCTCCCTTTTCTCAACATCTTATTGCAAATCTCAGAGAAAGATTTCTTGGGAACTTCTTGAATTCAAATTCACTGAAATAGGACTTATTAAAAAGATTTAATGAGGAATAGAAAAGAGTTAACACACTTGTTTCACATTTTATTTTTCTTTCAGAAATTTGGACCCAGCACTGATTTGGAAATAGCATAATTTAAAAACACTTTATTTTAAAAATCTATACATGTGAAGAGTATAAATGTAAAAATATGATTAAGGGCAAACATAAATTCAGCTCTTTATAAAAATGAATGCTTTTTTATAATTTTAAAAATACAAACAGTGCTGTTTTCTTACTAAAAGGAGGTGTTTGACCATTTGGAATAGATTTTCAGTCTCATATATATAGACAGACATGATTTAATCATTCTACTTAATGAGTTTTGGATTTTAGGGTAGTGAAAAGGTGGTACGCATTTCTAAAGCTCCTCGACTCATAGCAAGGTTACCTTAGGATAAAACCACTGTCATTTTTAAATATTGTAAATGGAAAATGCACTTCAGACTTATGATATTTTCAATTTATGGTAAGTTTATCAGGACGTAACCTCGTTGTAGGTCAAGGAGCATCTGTACAAATATATATGTTTGTTCAAATATATCTGTACAAATATACATATGTATTTATATATGCAAGTATGTATTTAAGTAAAATATCTCTAGCCAAATATATAAAATCTAATTTTTGCTGCCTGTGTTTTACACAATTCTAATTTAGTGAAAAGCAACTTATGTGTTTACATGGAAAATTATCTGTCAAAAATGTTGCTTCTCTGCAACATATGGACATGAGAAAGTCTTCATGGTTAGTTTTCTAAAACTTAATTGCTGAATGGAAACTCTATGTCACTTTAAATGTAAATAAATCCTACAAAAATGACCTCTGGTAGTTTGTATCCTTGTATATTTTCACAAAGAGTGCAAATACTGTACATAAACTTTCCTTAATTTTCTATTGTCATTGATCCTAGTGATTCATTGGAGTTCTCCATATTTTGTAGATATTAATCCATCCAGATACATTGCAGATGTTTTCTCCCAAGTCATCATTTATATTAGGTTGGTGCAAAAGTAATTGCGGGTTTTGCCATTAGTTTCAATGGCAAAAGCCGCAATTACTTTTGCACCAACCTAATATTTGCACTCTGCCTGGTATATTTTACCATATATGTGATTTTTAAAATAATATGATTAAATCTATTAATGTTTTAATTTTTGTTTTAGTATACTAGTTTTTGTTTTAAAAGACCTTTACTTTCTAAAAGCTCTTTCTCTCTCCATATATACATATTTAATGTTATTATAGATATATCTTATTCTACCTCAAAATTTTAAGTGAATAATCATACATTCTCTTTCTATACTTTATAATTTGGCTTTTGCAGTTATTTACTTGAAATATTTGGATTTTATCTTTGTAAATTTTTATAATGAATAGGCATTTAAATTAGCTTTACTTTTTCCAACTGTTTTCCCATTTTTGTTATTATATTAAAAGTTTCTTTATTATTTCACAAAATTAAATATCATCTAAATATATTATAACCAAACATAGATTTGGTTCTGATCTAGTTGTCTCTATTTTCATCAATTTGTTTATTTATCACTGCCCCAGTGCCATAGTTTTACAATATATTTTATCATCTAGCGGAGAAACCTCCGACATTCTTTAAAAACTTCTAATGCCAGGTATATACCCCAAAGATTTCAAAACAGATTGAAATACATGTGGACGCATGTTCATATTCCAAATATTCGTATTCCAGCTAAAAAGTAGAAACAACTCAAACACCCATCACTATGTGAATAGATAAGCAAAATGTCATACACACACACACACACACACACACACACACATATGTATATGCACAATGGGACACTCTTCAGCCATAAAAAGGAACTAAGTAATGATATATTTTACAATGTGGATAAACCTTGAAACATGCTAAGTCAACAATACTAGACACAGAAGGTCAGATCCTATTTATATGAGATATTTAGAAAAGGTAAATCCATAGAGGCAGAAAGCAGATTGGTAGTTCCTCGGGGGATGGGAAGAACAGAACAGGGGATAACAATTTACAATGTATGGGTTTTTATTTTAGAGTGATGAAAGTATTTTGGCACCAGACAGAGGTAGTGATGGCACACTTTGTAAATGAAGCACATGTTAATGAATTGTTCACTTTTTTTTTTTCTCCTTTGTGAATTTTGGGTACTTTTTAAAAAAAAGCTTCCAATGCCAAAATATCTATATCATCTTTTCCAGATTTATGTCTCATATTCTGTATTGATTTACATTAAAAATCCTATTGAGATTTTCATTATCACATTATATTCACAGTTTGAAAGGTGTAGATTAATTGTAACATTCAAAGTTTCTAAATAGCAACATAGGATAACATATATAGTTACTTAATTTCTGGTATCTCCTTCAGAAAAGTTTTATAAATGTATGTTGCTCAGTTATTTTTGGATTTACTATAAACCATTTCATATCATTCTGAATGTCATTTTCCTCCTATTTTCTACATAGTTATTGCTAGTGAGCAGGAAAATTACTGATTTTAATTATTTATCTTGTACCTGACCATCTTGTTGATTTTTCTTCTTATATGTAATAATTTGCCCCTTGATTCTAATGAGTTTTCTATATATTTCATCACATACACAAACATATCATCTAAGATTAATGATAGTTATTCTCTTGTTTTGTATACGCATGAAAATTTTGTTTTCAATTTATGTTTTCCTCTTCATTGGCTGAAACAGTCAGTACCATTCTGAATGCGACTGTGGTTAATAGATACCCTATTTATGTTTTTGACTTTGAAGGTATTGCTTCTAATGCTTTACTCACTGTGCAATCATTGTTCTAAGTTTCTTGCCCAGAAGTTGTTATTTTCATGAAGCTAGTGAAGCTTAAGCTTTAGAACCTATTCATTAACACTCTTTTCCGAAGGCTTTAGTACTAATTTTGTGTTCCTAATTCTGTTATTTTGTGTAAAGACATTTTGTTGCTCGGCTCATATAAGCTTCTGGTGTGTGTGGGGTGTGTTTGATTGTTCACAGCTGCTTCTTAAATCACGTGTCCTTGTAGATTTCAGTTTTGCTTTTTCAATGTACATTTCACAATTTGACTTCATATTACTGTTTCAAGATGATAAATGTTCTGACAAAGCTTTATTTGTCTTTTCCTTTCTTAAAACATTGAAAACCCTTCTTCATCCTGGTTTACTCTGTTGCTGCTCAGAAAGAAAATATCAAACTTCTATCAAAAGTATTAGAGATATTATCTCATGTTTTCTAGACTAGAAATTTTAGCTTTTCCCTTTATCAACACATTGCTTCTGAGTAAGGTGTGCTTATTTTTTCTGGTCATTCTATTCTTATGTGATATGTTTTTTTTCCAATGACGGTGCCTAAATTCTTCAGTTATGGTACATTTTCTTCAATTAAATTGAATTATTCTCTTATTATTTTTAGATTTTTTAAGTATCAGAAATTCTGAATTTTGTTTCCATGTTTTCTATCTTAAAAAAATACTTTTAAGCCCATTGTTCTTTGGGCTTAAATAATAAAAATTGAGAGTCTGGGTTTCTGTTGAAGTCACTTATTATATTCTATTGTTGTTCTGGTGAGCCATTCAAAACATGTAGTTTAACAATTATTTAAAATTTACAAAAACTTGTTATTTATGGTGTTGGCAAGCATAATATGAAACAAAAAATAGAATGATACAACCCCTTAGGATACTACATGTGCTTGGGCCAAAATATAGCATAATATGTTTACCCATTCTCCTGAAGTCACAGTTTGCTTCCATTTTTGAAGGTTTTACAAGCAATATTGTATTTAACATTATTTTACATGTCTCCTTGTGTATACGTACATTCCTCAAGAATATATATCTCAGAGGAAATTGTTGTATCTTATGGAATGTATGTTTTGCATTTACTCAGTAAGTCAAATTGTTACTGAAAGTGATTGTTTTAATTAATTCCCCTAATTGTAGAAAACAATTGTCCCTATTGCTCCACAACATTTTCAACTTTTGTCAGATTTTTTAATTTTTTGCTTAACTAATAGGTGGCAGATTATACTTCATTTTGTGTTTAATTTGCTTGTTACTATTTATAAGGAAGACTACAAATATATTTTTGGTTTTTCAGGTTAATTTGTCTCTCAATATACATTAAGGTGCTTGACTCATTTTTCATTGTTTGTTTTCTTATCGATATAGTGGAGTTTTATATAATCTTGTTGCTATGGATTTTTTTAGGCCTACCTATGCCAGTATCTTCTTATAATCTCTGGCTTGTCTTTACTCCCTTAAAGCATTTAAGATAATGGTGGATATACAGAAGTTACAACTTTTATTGTGGCAAAATCAATATCTTCCTTAATAGTTCATGTTTTTTATTTCTTGCTTAAGAAATTATTGTTTAAGATATATTTTCTTCTCAAAGCTTTAAAGGGATGCCTTTAATTTTCTATAATTGAATTTTGTATGACATATTAGGATTTAGTTTTATTTTTTCTGTATTTTAAAACCAACTGGTGCAGTAATTTTTGCACAGGTCTAATGCCACACTCTCTTAAATGCTAATGTTCTCAAAAAAAAAGTCTCACTTCATAACAAGTAAATTTTTCTACCCATTATAACATTCATCATTTATCTTTGCTATTGTTAGTGTTTTGCTCCTTTACATTTAAGTTAAAATAGCTTGCCTGTTTCTAGTAAAATTTTAATGAGAATTTGATTGGAACCTATAATTGTTATTGTTGTCATTATTAGGTGGAGAGACATAGCATGTTTGCCGTCTTTACTCCTTTTATTTTTGAACATAGGCGTCCTCCATGTATGGCAGACCACTAGAAGGTATCCAAATCTTAATTTCTGGAAACTGTGAATATATTATATGGCAAAAGACACCTTGAGGGTGTGAATAGGTTAAGTTTCTTGAGTTGGGGAGATTACCCTGTGTCTTAGTCCATTTGTGCTGTTGTATTATAGTACCACAGACTGGGTCATTTACAAAGAGTAGAAATTTGTTTCTCACAGTTCTGGAAGCTGAAAAGTCCAAGGTCAAGGTGCTGGCAGCTTAGGTTTCAGTCTCTGCTTCTAAAATGATGCCTTGAATGCTGCATTCTCCAGAGGCAAGGAACACTGCATCCTCACCTGGCAGAAGAGTGGAAGAGAAGAACCGTGTCCCGCAAACCCTCTTTATGATGCCATTAAACATACCACTTCCCAACGTTGTTGCATTGAAAATTGTTTTCAACACATGAAGTTTGCAGTACCCATTCAAACTATAGCATCCAGAATTATCACAATGAGCCCAAAGTAATCACAGGGGTCTTTATAATTGACAAAAAGAGGCAGGGGCATGAGAGAAAGAGAGGTGATGACTGAAACAGAAATCACAGTGATGGAATTTCTGGTTAGGGACTGTGATACAAGGAATACAAGCAGCCTTTGTAAACTAGAAAGGGCGTGGAAGGAATTCTTTCCCCCAGATACTCCAGAAGCAACACCATCCTGTGCACACCTTGATTTGAGCCTAATGAAACTCCTTTTATAGACTCATCTTCTGAGCTGCAAGAGAATAAATTTGTTTCATAAGCCGCTAAGTTTGTGGTAATTGGTTACAGCAGCAATAGGATACTAATATGCCAATTAATTAAATATCCCTACATTTTTAAAATAAAGTTTTATAATTTTCTTTTCAAAGTTCAGATAACTCTCAGATTTCTTTCTAAGCAATTTATAGAAAGGTAGGCTTTCTCTTTCTGATTATAGCCTTGTAATTGATTTTGTAAATTGATCTAATATTCAGATTTGTTAAAATACCCTATTAATAATATTTCCTATATCCTCCTTAGCTTCTGTGTAAAAATACACATAAATAATCATATTATTTTTGAAAAATGACAGTTTCATTTATTTCTATTTTTTAACTTTTTGTCTTAGTCTGTTGGCAAAAACTTCTAGTTAGTGTTGACAAGGAGTAGTGATACTGGATAGTCCTTGCCTCATTCCTGATTTAGAGTGAAAATATGACCTATATCGTGTATTGTTTAATGTTCCAGGAGGAAAACAAGTATTTAGTTACTCGGAGTTTAAATGAAGAAGCTTCAGTATAGAGGATTGGTTATTAAAGTGCTGAAATGTGGAAGGAGTAAAATGAAAAACATGATGTTGTTCAAATGTCTGTAATTGCTTTAGGGTATGAGGAATAAAAAGAATAAAGTTGTGTTACATAAATTGCTGCAGCTTTTGCTTTTAGAACTGCCACTTAACATCTGAGCACAAATCCAAGAGGTAATATTATTAGCCTTCTTGTCCTTAGCAATAGAAAGGAGAGGGTAGAAAAAACTTGAGACTGAAAGCCAACAGGCAAATCACTGGCACACTCCACATTTTGGGCTACTAAGCAATCTTATGCATGATACCACTTAAATTTGCTTACAATAACACTAGAATATTTTGCGTTTGTCTAGCATGATGCAATTATTCCTCATGCATTAAAATGCTCTAATTCTTCCACCAAATGAGATTAACTAAGGGTACATCAGTCACTGCATCTATCTTTGAGTGATGTTGGTTCTTTTCTTATCCAGTAACCTAAATATTCTATGACCTAAAAAATAAACTGTTAACCATAACCAACACTTATTTTATAAAGTAGTAGAAAAGTAGAAAGTAGAAAATGATTATTATATACAAATAAATGTGAAAAACAAAGAAAGCCAAAATATATGCCTTCCGCAGTCCTCATTTCTGTAACTAGAAACTAGTAAGCAAGTTAATTCTTACAGCTGTTTGCAACGGTACCACTTTTTCCATGTTCCCTTTTTGCTAAGGGAGTACCTAAAGTTGGTCCCAGTTTTTCACCTGTTGAGGTGATCTAAATCTGCACTTTGAAAAATATAAATTTTTAGTGCTCTTGATTTTTTAGTTCAATGTGATCTTTCAACTACTTTTCACTGAACATGGAAACCATAAGAGAATTCCCAGAAAATTCTTGAAGTTTCAGGCATAGATCTTTTTGTGTCCACGTGATGAAGGAAGCTGATTTTTTCATAGCTTTAGGATTAAGCTCCTCAGCCAGTACAGTGAACCTTTTCCATGTTTGTCCACAATTGTATGGAGCCTAATATAACCAGTTGGCAGCTTTAGCTTCCATCCCAAGGAAACTGTTACTGTGCTCCTACAGGAAGCAGTGGGATAGAAGACCTCCGAGCCATCAGACCAGGGTTAAAGTACTGTGAACCAAATATTTTTTGAGTGGCTTATAAAGTGTAAGAAATAAGGCATTGCCACTTTATTTTGGTTAAGTAGCTAGGATACTGGGGAAACAATGGAACCCCAAATGTAAATATTTTAAAACAACACATGCTCATTTGTTTCTTACTTTCAATAACCATCATAGAGTGGCTTGGGGCTGTCCTCCATGCAGACCTCCTTCAGGTATCCAGGCAGGCAGAGCAGTTACTCCCTGTTATATTAATACATGCAGTGGCCAAGGGAAAGAAGATAACGCTATGCTAAGACGGATTCTTAAATCTTCTGCCTGGAAGTGACAATATGTAACTTTTGTTCACATTTTAGAGACCAAAGAAAATCATATATTATTCCTAAGGAATCAGGAAAGTATAATCCTACTGTGTAAATAAGAGATGAACTAGAAATATGGGATGAACAGAACCAGGACTATCACAGTCTGCCCCCCTGATAACCAAATATTGGATTTCTTATTCCTTCCACATGCAAAATACACTCACTACTTCCTCAAATAATCCTACCACAAATTCTTCTTTGTTCACAGTATCAGTCTCAAGAGCTGGCATTTTTGAACAATTTTGAATAGTCTTTCCATCATGAATGGATGCAAAAACATCTCTGAACCAGATTTTTATCAGATTGCCTTTGGGATTCAGAGAACTAAAAAGACAAGTTACTTTCCCACACACGGCCTTTATGGATAACTAGGATATAGACTTCCATGAGGAGCGCTGAAGAAGGTCTGACATATTGTTCGTGTGTGTGTCTGTATTTATTTATTTACAGATACTTACATTTACATTTATAAATGTATTATGTCTGGGCCAGGTGCAGTGGCTCACATCTACAATGCCAGCACTTTGGGATGCCGAAGCAGGAGAATCACTTGAGACTAGGAGACCGAGACAAGCCCAGGCAACATAGCAAGACCCTGTCTCTACAAAAAAAAAAAAAAGTTAACCTGGCATTGTGGCATACACTTGTAATCTTAGGTACTTGAGAGGCTGAGGGAGGAGGATTTCTGGAGCCCAGGAGTTCAAGGCTACAGTGAGCTATGGTCATGCCACTGCTCTCTGGCTTGGGCAACAGCAGAAGATCCTGACTCTAAAAAATGAATAAATCAATAAATAAAATCCTTTTGGGGTGAATACCTACTTGTTATTACAATGTATTTTAATTTCTTGGGATGACCTAAGTCACGATGTGATATAAACTCATATATTTCACTTTCTGTATGCCATGCCTTTTTCTGGTGTTGAGCTGACATCTCATTTCTCTTCCTGCCTGAGAAGGTTGTCAGCCAATGGCTTGCACTAAGTCTCAAGTGTTGCTATGTCTTGTGATCTAGGATGGTAGGGGTTTGGCAGTCAAAAATTTTATTAGCCTCATATATTTTATTGTAGTCAGCTCCATGTACCAATAACTATGGTCACATTCTTTTCTAGTTAAATTTCTTACTCTTGCTATTTAATTAATTAATTTTTATTTCTTTTTCTTGATTTAATTCCAGACACATTTATCCTTTCAGGTTTTGGTGAGAGAATGACATCCTTAATCACTTTTTAAAGACCTTTTGTCCAATTTAATGAATTTAATTAGTGGTTTACTCTTAGTTAGGCTTTTTATCTAGGACACATTAATACATCACATACTCACATCCTCTTGATTTGAACCTTGTCATGAGGTTTAGTTTCAACTTGCCTTTGAAACTGAAGACTTTCTTAGATTTATATTTTAGCAGTTGACATTGAAAAAAGAATTCTTTTCTAGAACTACAGGTTTCAAAATTTATGAACTTTCTCTGTTCCAATTTATTTCTGCTTGTATACTACCCAAAATTTCTGAGTTCATCTCTCTTTTGTACTACATTTTCAAGTTCAGGTAAAAGCAGTCAACACACAGTAATACCATTCGGTTATATGACTTTTTGCCTAGAGTATAACCTCATTATGTTCATAATTGAATTCAAAATTATCAGAAGCAATATTTTCAAATGATTCACAGCTGCATTAAAAGGGACACCATCCTTTCAGTCACAGAAAATTGTTTACTTGCTGCCTAACAAACAAGCATGATAGTGTTGGAAATTGTATGTATGTATGTGTGTATATATGTGTGTGTGTGCATATACATATATAAACATATTTATACAGAACACATAAACATATATAAATATGTACATATATACACATATATAATTGGCAATTAAATATATATAATTATACCATATATATACTCTTTCTCTCTCTCTCTTTCTCTCAGTGCCTACTCATTGCTACAATGTATTTTAATCTCTCAGATAATCCAGGTAATAATGTGGTACAAACCTGTAAATCTCAGTTGCTCAGTGGTTTAAAACAACAAAGGTTTCCTTTTCACTCCTTTTACATGTCTGTCACAGATTGGCTGAAAGTCTGTTCTCTCATCATCCCTCTGGGAAACAGACTGAGGGGGCAGGCATCATCTCAATTACTGCTGATGATAACACAGAACTGAAAGAGTGCTATGACAATCTGGCTCCACAATGTCAGCTTGGAACTAATACGTATCATTTCAATTTTTATTTCATTGTGAATGCAACATGGTTCTTACAAAGATCAAAAGTGGTAGAATGCACAATCTGACCATGTGCCCAAATTCTTGATGAACAGCAGTGATATTTTTCTTATATATCCACCACTTGGTTCCTAGGCCTATGTATACTGGCAACAACAACAACAACAAAAAACAGAACCAAAATGTAGTCAATGTTTCAGAGCCCATACATCATCTTACAGAAGAGTATTCCAAAACTACAGGCTAGTCTAGCTAGAACCTAAACTGAGTATTCAATAGGCAATTGCAACATTTTATGAAGGCCAACAGCTTTTAGGCAATTAAATATATCTTAAAGCCAATAAATTTTATGTGTTTGAAGCCACCAGTACAGTATTTTAATGAAAACTAATTTTCTTGGACAGAAGCAATTCTTTCTATGATATCATAATGGTAAATACATGCTAGAAGTCCATAGATGGTGACTGATACAGAATTCCAGGAAGGAAGATGTTCAGAATGAGTATCTTTTCCATTTGGGAAAAAACACTGTCTGTGATTCAAAAGGTCAAATATAAGCAATCTGCCTCTAGGTGACTTACTGGTGTCTGTGGTAAACTGTGCCATAGCATAGACTTAATCTCTGCTTTTGGGAAAATAGATACACATTGAAGTGGTGGTCATCTCAGTGATAGGGAATACCTTAGCCCATCTGTGCTGTCATAACAAAATACCTGAGACTGGGTAGTTTATAAAAAACAGAAATTTATTTCTCATAATTCCAGAGGCTGGGAAGTCCAAGATCAATGCACTCACACATTTGGTCTGCTGAGGCCTTCCTGCTGCATCTTTACATAGCAGAAGGCAGAAGGGTGAAGTAAGTGGACATTACGAGAAATACCCTTTAAAATAGGCTTAATGCCAGTAAGGTGGATGCTGCCTTCATGGCCTAATCACCTCTTGTGAAGGTCCCACCTCTTCATACTATCACATTGGCAACACCATTATTTTGGAGAGTATGCATTCAAACCAGAGAAGGAACTCCTAAATATTAAACATGTATGCAACCTCCATGCCTACTACCATTTTTTTTTGTATGGCTGTGTTGGACAAGGCTCGTCATGTTAGATAAAAAAGCTGAATAACAGTCAAACGATGGGTCATAGTGTACTGATTATTTCTAATTTTCTTTGTAGCACTTTGTAAGCATTTCTGTTATGCATAAATATTTACATATTCTGTACCCATTCCAAGAAGTCAACTTACATTACTCTTGTCCATTTATTTATGCAAACAGGAAAAAAAACAACTTCTAACTTTGTTCTTTTTAAGTCCCTGACCACGACCATAGAGTTGGTCACTACCCACAAATTAATGCAGGACCTTTGCTCGTAACTTCCATTCAGTCAGAGTGAAAAACAAATGTACTCTGCAAAAATGTGCCTACTGGAAAGATTTATCTTACCCCTTGTCTTTTAGGGACATTCCTGAGTGGGACCTTGATGCTATAGCAGTCAGCTTCCAGAGAGTGCCATCATAGCATGAAAAACCATCCATAAGCCAAATGTAGGCTTTTTCTTTTGTTTGATTATTTATTTCCTCAAACAACTAATAACAAGGAAGAATTCACATGGTCCGACGCTGTGGCTCACACCTGTAATCCCAGCACTTTTGGAGTCCGAGGCGTGCAGATCATTTGAGGCCAGTAGTTCAAGACCAGCCCGGCCACCATGGTGAAACCCCATCTCTACTAACAATACAAAAATTAGCCAGGCGTGGGGGCATGTGCCTGTAGTCCCAGCTACTGGGGAGGCTGAGGCCGGAGAATTGCTTGAAACCAGGAGATGGAGGTCGCAGTGAGCCGAGACAGCGCCACTGCACTCCAGCCTGGGCAACAGACTGAGACTCAGTCTCAAAAAAAAGAATTAATAAGGTCAGAGATGCAGGATATATATTTAACTAATCTTGAAAAATGGCCATGTAAAAGGTGAGAATTCAAAACTAGTGACCTAATATTGTAAAAGAAAAAGTGGGAATTAAACAGTTAAAATTCCTAGAAACTTACTATTGAGATTGCCAAGATGGAAGAAGCTAAGAATGTATTACGTTTGAATGGTAAGAAAACATAAATCAAAATAATACAAAAAGCAACACAAAAACAAACTGTGACATAAATAAGAGGCACAAATCACGGGATGAAACTGAACAAGTATAATATCTTAGATTGGAAGATAAATCCCACTAATTTTTCAAAATATAAAATGCTCAGTATAAAAAAGAAAGTACTTTTATCAGCATATGACTTAATTTGGTAAAAATATCTTTCTTAAATTCAGTTCTCCTCTACTGACTTTCAAAGGAACAATAATTAAGAAGAAAGACCTGCTCCCCGCTGGGTTTGTTATTGTGTGCTTGCTAGTTTCCTGTAACTGTTAAATTGGAGCTTTATTAAAACATCAAATTGCAGTATAATCTCTTCAGTCAAAATAGTAATATGACAGGCAAAACTATAAAAAAAATAAGAATATTTGTGGCATTTCTGATAGGGAAAAATTATGTTTTAAGTGGCCTCTATTATTTTTCATAAAAAATGCTTGAAATCCAGTTCAGGCTTTTCACAGGATTGGGAGCTGGGCTTCCCAGTCACCTTTGCCATTTACTAACTGTTAGTCATTTCCAAGTGTCATGACTTCTCTGTGTCTCAGTTCTTCATTTCATTTTATAGAAATCTAGAAATTATTATTGTTATCTACTTTTAAAATGATCATTATTATACTCACTGTCAATAGATTGATACATAGAGTATATTGATGTTTTTCATGGAAAGTTTTATGATTTATATTTTATGGCATATGATCTGTCAATGGTGTTTACTAAATTTCACACTATTGCCCTTGCTAGAAAAAGAAACTACTAACTAGTATCCTAATGTTCTTTTCTCTTCCACAAACAAAAATAGAGTCTATGTATTCCTGTATGGTCAAGAACTCTCCCTTTGTCAAATAAATAGACTTTAGTTTGTGCTGGTTTTGAGAACAGGAGTTCTCAGCTCATAGCAGTTATTGAGCTGATTATTTAGCAATTTAATTTTATTTGTTGATATATAAAACAATATGGACCAGGAACATTATCTGCAGTAAGATTATCCATTATCTATTGAGATATTTTAGTGTGTTTAATATGATAAACAATTGTATAATAAGGAAACAGCAGATCCCAAAACAGTTCTAAGAAACTAGATAATTCTAGGTCAAAGTGTAAAATCTTTATTTAGGTAATTTGCATTTTTTAATGTTATCTCAATTGCAAATGAAAATAGTTGTTTTATTTAGGTCTATCATTATTCAAGACAACCAAAGCCATGGCCTAAGATTAGCATGCATTGTACATTTCACTAATTATTTGGAAGAGCATTTGCATACTCAATTGTGCCGAGAAAATCTCAGACAATATTTCCTAAATGTCTGAAATTTGTAAATAAGTACTTCAGCTTCTATTTTGTAAATAATATTTGAAGGCAGCTATTTTACTGAATTAAAAATAATCTTAGTTGTATAAAATATGTGCAAGTCTTTGTCACAATCAGCATTAACAATTCCTGTGCCATGTTCACCAATCCAGTAAGGTCTGGCTAACGGGATAATAATCTGTGTTTATATAATGCAGACTTCAGATTTTATGATAATATAATAAAAGATTATTTGTATCAGATTTCCAATTTTAGGTGCATAATTGCTTCTGCCATCTCTCCTAAGCAGGCAATTTTTTAAACCACTTCTTTGTGAGGAAGTATTTCAATTGACATAATTATTTTTGAGATTTAGTATAGAATTCTTCAAATGTGGTTGTGATGAACATACTCTAGGTTTGTCTCTATTGGGAAGAAATTTATATTTCATATTTATATTTCTCCTATAATACTCTTCAGTGCTATACTAAATCACTGACTATCAATTTAATCTGATAAGAAGAGCCAAATTTTTCATGAGTTTTAGATGCAGCATAATATTTTGCACCTGCATTTTTACAGGCATGAAATTTAATTGCTCCTTTATTTGGCTGATTATTTTTATATTTGGCCATTTTGGCCATTACACTGAAATTCAATTATGCACTTATTGATGTCCTTGGGAAATTTTGCCCTATACTGACAATTTATGGTTGTAATTTAATTGCAGAACTGTGTGTGGAAAAAAAGTGCCTATTAAATCTATTGAGAAGGGTGAAGACATACAGTTGGATGTTGAAATAAATGTCCAGAATGAGAACTATTATTGGCAAGTACTTTCAAACCATTGCACAGTTACATTTTTGGAGAGACCTATTTGATTATGTTCTATTTTTATTTTGTGCAGACTTTTGCTTTCCAGGAGAAATACACATTGTATATAAATGCATGTAACTTCATATACACCATTGTTGTACATTAATTGTAAATCATCTGTTTCTTCATAGACTGAATTTTTTTTTTCAAAAATGGGTGAGTAAATTTTAACTTGTCTTGCTGTTGTGCAAAGATAATATGGGAAATAAAGGGATGTCAATGCAACTGTATTTTTTAAGGAATTCTGTTTTACTCTAAGAGCTCCTCAATATGTATTGTACCTTATCCTGTTTGTTAAAGTAGATCAGAGTAAAGACATTTGACATTGTCAGCTATAGCGAAAAGTAACAAAATAGCATAGGACGGGATAAATGGTTTTAATTTTAAAATAAGATCATTTGCTTTAATGTAAGAGACCAATTATTATTTGTATAAGTACTTGAAACTCTGAAACCAAGCATCAAATCAAGATATCAAGTGCCTTCACGTGCTTCCAAACCTTTATCAATTTAATGTCTATATGTGACAAAACATTAAATTTTAGGGTCTTATACTGAAGGAGCTCTTCACTCATCTCATTTTCAGTCACACTTCTTAGAGATGAACATTTTAGTTCATTCTCATTTCAGTTCCATTGACAGTTACCCCTTTAATTATAAAAGAAAGCTTATTATGTAATTACTTTTTCAAATTCCTATATGGATGTTCAGTTTGGAAAGGTAAAGGTTAAATTCCCATTCTTCAACTTCTACTTCCACTCAATCCCTTCTGAAAGATTTGTTTGTATAATTGATTTTAATTCTTCTACTACTTTTATATGTAACTTTTTATTTTTTGTATTTCATTTTTTTTATTGACAAGGATTCACACTCTTGCCCAGACTGGAGTGCACTGGCGCGATCTTGGCTCAATGCAACCTCCCTCACCAGGGTTTAAGATTCTCGTGCCTCAGCTTCCTGAGTAGCTGGGATCACAGGTGACCGCCACCACTCCAGGCTAATTTTTTTTTTTTTTTTTTGTATTTTTAGTATAGATGGGGTTTCGCCATGTTGTCCGGGCTGGTGGGCTGGTTTATAACTCCTGACCTCGGGTGATCCGCCTGCCTTGGCCTCCTAAAGTGCTGGGATTACAGGCATGAGCCACCGCACACAGCTGTAACTTTAGATAATATTTTTAAATCACCATTTTCCATCAGCTTTGATACCCACACATAAAGTGAACATTTTAATGTCTAAAACCTTATCTTGGATTCTGTTCTGCCACCTCCCAGTTTTTTCAGCTCTACCTTTGTCTGTATGTTTTAAAGGCTGGTTGCATTTGCACTGGGCTCACTATATTAAATTGCATGTGCTCTACCCGTAGTTTGAGTCTAAAAGTTGAAACCAATGAACATCATTGTATTTTTATGAACATATAAACTACTCTTTAAATAAAGGCACCTAGTTTTATAGAACATTTTCCTTACAGGTCAAATATTAAGATTTCTATTCTATTTCAGGGTTCACTTGAACCTATGGATTTACATTTTTTAAATGGCATGTATGTACGTTACCGTTTAGTTTTTAATTTCTTTTTTTTTTTTTTTTTTTTTTGAGACAGAGTCTTGCTCTGTCTCCCAGGCTGGAGTGCAGTGGTGCGATCTCAACTCACTGCAAGCTCTGCCTCCCGGGTTCATGCCATTCTCCTGCCTCAGCCTCCCGAGTAGCTGGGACTACAGGCATCCGCCAGCACGCCTGGCTAATTTTTTGTATTTTTAGTAGAGACAGGGTTTCACCATGTTAGCCAGGATGGTCTGGGTCTCCTGACCTTGTGATCTGCCAGCCTTGGCCTCCCATTAACTTCATATTTTAATCATGGCATTGTTAAAAGTTGTTTTGTTTTGTTTTTAACTTTGAAAATTTTGAATTTTAAATTATTTCTCCCTTCCTTTCTTCCTTTCTTCTTTCCTTTTTCTTTTCTTTTCTTCTTGGGGTCATTGAAAAAATAAATGTATGTCTTCTTTACTATATTCTTAATATACTGCCAATTTTTAGCTATTTCTATGTGTTGCAGCAAAATCCCTCCATTTTTTTGTGCGTGCAGAAGTTTTTGGAGCTGATGGTCTAGTCAAACTGGGATCAATTGATGCCTCATTAATATTTCTTTTCATTGACCCCCTGGTTTACTTCCACCACTTCTTATATCCTACATCTTCCTGTTTGTTGCTTTCCATATACTTTTTTTTTTTTTGAGATAGAGTCTCACTCTGTTGCCCAGGCTGGAGTGCAGAGGTGCAATCTCGGCTCACTACAACCTCCACCTCCCAGGCTGAAGCAATCCTCCTGCCTCAGCCTCCTAACTAGATGGGATTACAGGTGCCCGTCACCACCAAAAAAAATTAGCCTGGCTATTTTTTTTTGTTTTTTTTTGTATGTTTGGTAGAGACAGGATTTCACTAAGTTGCCCAGGCTAGGCTTGAACTTCTGAGCTGAGGTGATCCACCCGCCTCAGTCTCCCAAAGTACTGGGATTACAGGCATGAGCCACCGCATCAGGCCTTCATGTACTTCTTTATTAAAATAGAGCATCAGGGAATTTTCTCAGAAAGAATCTGGAGATTCACTCTTTCTTAATTATAGTACAATAGAAATATTCTTATTTTCTTATAATTTAATTAGGTGTAGAATTCTTGTTCACAATAAGTTTTCCTTCAGATATGAAGGCATTGACTTACTGAATCCTTTATCTTTTGTTGCCAGTGAAAAGATTGATACTATCTTGATTTTTTCTTTTATTTGGTTTTGTATTTTTTTCTGATCTATGTTCAATCTTCTCATTGTTCTTCGCTTTCTAATAAAATTTCACCTATCATTTATTTTATAATAATTTTCGCCATTTTCTGACTTTCTCTCCCCAAAGCTCATTTCAGTTAGATATTGGATTTCTTACAATAGACCCTTCATTTTTTAATATTCTATTTTTATCTCTAGCTTCATTTTATCTCTATCAAAATTTTATATTTTGTCATTATTCTAAGCAGATTAAACACCTTTCCCTGCTTCAGGGATCCCAATCCTATGTGTATCTTCCCATGCACTGTTTCACTTTATACTTTTAGTTGCTTTTTTCTTCTGCTAGTGAAAGTTATAATGTACACTGCTGATTTGCAGTCAGTAGTCACATTATAGCACTAATAATATTGGTTTATAGCAATGCCCATTCTGACTGGTGATGCTATTGATGGGGTTTCGTCATGTTGGCCAGGCTGGTTTCAAACTCCTGACCTCAGGTATTTTATTTTATTAGTCTGTCCCAGTGCCATTTTGTTTGTTAAATATTTTCGATATTTCCCATTCATGAACACATGATAGTACTTGAAAAATATAGAATAGTGCAACAAACCAAAACTAGAAAATAAAAATTACTTTTAACAAAATAGATTCATTAACAATAACATGTGTATATTCTTCAAACATTAATAACTATTTGCTTACAAAATAAAGACTAAATTACAATTGACCCTTGAACAATGTGGGGGTTTCACAGGTGAAAATCTGCACATGATTTTTGACTTCCCTAAAACTTAACTACTAATAGACTACAGTTGACCAAAGCCTTACCAATAACATAAACAGTCAATTAACACATATTTTGCATGTTATATGTATTACATACTGTATTCTTATAATAAAGTAAGTCAGAGAAAAGAAAACGTTATTACAAAAACCATAAGGGAAATAATATATATTTACTATTCATTAAGTGGAAGCGGATACTCATAAAGGTTTTTATCTTTGTTGTCTTATCATTGAGTGGGCTGAGGAAAAGGAGGGTTTGATTTTACTGTTTCCCGGGAGAAAGAGGCAAAAGAGGTAGAGGAAATGGAAGGGGGAGCAGGAGAGACAGGCACACCCAGTGTGACTTTTATATTTAAAAATCTGTGTATAAGTGGACTATCACAGTTCAAAACAGTGTTGTTCAAGAGTCAACTGTGTGACTAAGATATATACCTAATTTTTATTTTATAATTTATGAACACCATTTTCTATAATTGTAAATATTCTTCAGTGGGATTTTTAGTGGATGAATAGTAAGTTATCGTTCTGAAAATATAATCATTTATTTATCTAAACTTATTTTTGAGGCACGAAAATCTCCATAATTTTTCTTAGAAAAACTTTCTTATTTTACCCAAAGCAAAAAAAAAAAAAAAAAAAAGAGAGAGAGAGCATGCTGCATACGGTGTCAAATTACTATGAGGAAAAGTACACCACTTAAATTTCCCACCGACTTTTTTTCTTATATTGCTGTTTCTCCCTCTCTTGCTAGTCATAGAAATTTAAATGTCTTCTATAATTCTGCAAAGTTCAAGCCTAAAGTTGGGCCTAATTTTCTTTTGTATTCCTTTGATTGCTAACCAGGGCACACATTTTCTAACATAACGGTATGTGCAAAATCTAATAATGTTTTCATTTTAAGTAGAACGAATCTCAATTGATTTTATGCTTACAAAGATGTTTCCCATAGGGAAACCTAAAATATATTTTTCTATAACTTCTTCTACTTATTTAAAACATTAATTTATTTAAAATTAATTTTGATATGTCCTTTTTTATTATTTTATTTTTTAATTAATAGAGATGAGGTCTCACTATGTTACCCAGGCTGGTCTCAAACTCCTGAGCTCCAGCGACCCCCCACCTTGGCCTCCCAAATTGCTGGGATTACAGGCTTGACCTACCATGCCCAGCCTAATTTTAATATGTCTTATCATGTAAAAATATGGTTTATATTTTTTGAAAAGACACTTAAAATTGTGCTTGGACAAATTATTCAACATTATAGGATAATTCTTTCTTCCTCCACTCTTCCAAAACCAATCTTAATTATATACGAATTTCTTACACTTGGGACAATCTACTTGTGGCTTTCTTTTTATACCCCTGAGCAACCTGCCTACCTTTGTAAGAGCACTAAATCCATTTTATTACTGTAGTATTTTAGTGCATTGTATAATTTGTGGAGTCGGGTTTACTGAATAATTTTTTATAAAAAATTTCTGAAATTTTTTCATGACTTGTTCTCAGGTGAAATGCAGACTAAGTTACTGTTCAAAAAAGATGTATGAATAAATAAAATCCTTGTAGGAATTTGAAATTTCAATAAACCCCTTAAAATATTTGTTGACTATAGCATAGTCTTTAAGAGCACATTCATGACAATCAAAGAGACCTAGGCTGAAAATATAGTTCCTCTGTTTACTAAGTATGGAATAATCAGAAGTAGACTGTACATTGTTTTCCAGGTCTGATATTATTCAGACTCAAAAGGAGGATAATAATATAGGCCTCATAGGGATGTTTTGAATTTTAAAGAGATAATTATTTTAAGTGCTTACCTGAGAACCTGGCACTAAGTAATCATTGAATACATGGTTGCAGTATTAATCTAATTTTGTCAAGAGTACTGATTTGGGAATGACATGGACTGATTTACTGATCACCCTTAGACACTTTCTGGTTGATAATATAAGATGATTTCATCTCTGAAGTATTTCAAAAGTTAAAACCACAAACTCAGCCTTCTTTGTTAGAGCAAGAAGATTTCTTAATCCAGGAAAACTAATATGATATAATATGAACGTCATCATTACATGTAATGATGACTAAGCCTGTTAGTAAAATGTCTGGCTTTGCCTTATGTTATATTAATGACCTCCCATGAATCATGCCTCCCTAGTTCCATGCCCTTTTGCATCTTGACTTTGTCATTGTTCTCATCAAAAAGTGAAGTTTATTTATTGTCCTCCCTTGACTCTATGCTTTACCTATAACTTGCTTTGATAAATAGAATGGAGTAAAATGATATACAAAGTCTACAATCTAAGATTGAAGAAGCCATATAATTTCCCCTCCTACCCTCTTGAGAACACCATGTTGTGAAAGCCCACTCTAGCTTACTGGAGGTGAGAAGCCACCTCCAGGAACAGAATCAAGGTGCTCAGCTGACATCTTACACCAACTGGAAGCAAAGTGCCTGAGGCCACCTTGAATCCCTCAGTCCTGGTGGAAGAATGCAGCCATATGAGTGATGCCAGAAAGATTAGCAAAGAACTGCCTATATTGTCGAACACAGAATCTTAAAAAATAACAAGTCGCTTAGTTTTGGGGTCATGACTTTCATAGTCATAGAAAAACGCAACAAAATAAAGCAATCATGCTCTGCATGCTGAATGCTCTGTCCCTCTAATCAGTCATTCTGCACATAGACCACCTTTTCTGAGGGTGCAATCTGAATATAAAGTAGATAGAGCTTCCTGTCTTGACAACACAGACTAAAGACGAAAACTTCTCAAAGCTTAATTCCAAGTGAATTTCTTCCAAGTTCATTTTATGTAGGTCCAACCTGTAATTTAAAATGTTTAATCTTATAGACATCTGGGTAAATACAGTTAAAACTCTATGTTCCTATCTTCCCTGTAAACTTACTACAAATACAATGTAGTAAGATATTAAAAGAAAACTCTATTTACCATATACTTGGAAACAAACCAAATTTCAAGCAATGATTTTTGCAAAATCGCTCTCGAATGCAGTGACACATGAAAAAAATATGGAGAATGTGACAATGGCGACCACACTTTGTCACAGATCTTAAACAACATCCAAACCAAATCTATGTGCAAAAAAGTAAATTTTAAAGAAGTAGCCGTTAATATAATAAATAATTTTTCCATCTCAGGATGAAAAAGTCCATTCCTAAGCATAAAGACAACAGAAAACTATTATATTAGCACTTGTCACTTGATTTCAAAAACTTCTAATACAAACATAGCAAAAAGAAAACTATGAATATTAAAAGGCAAATGATAAATTGAGAAATATGTATAATGTTTGTGACATGGGCATGCAAAGAAGTTTACAAATAAATATATATTATTAAAATAAAAAGTCAAGAAAACTAATCATCACCACAGGAAAGAGAAAATATAAATATCTAATAAAAACTTTAACAAATTTGTGACCATGTTAGTTAAGTAAATAAGTAAAAATAAATAAAACAAGAAAGGAACATGTTAACTCTGCATTTGATAAAAAATGGTGGAGAGTTAGAGAAGATGGCAATGAATGTGATCCCCCAGGTGCATCATCCTTTTTTTGATAGAACAATCTCTGGCATGTAAAATCGGATGTAAAATGGTGTAGCAGCTCACGAAAACAGTACGGTGGCGAGATGGAGATCCTGAGGGTGACAATTACATGAAGTGGGTACTGATCCGGGTCAGGGAAGAGATATGGATATTATCATAACATGAAAAGTTTATAGTCCATATGGCTTCATGCAAAGTTTCCTGATCACTTGGGAGTAAAAACTCCAGATGGCTGAGAGCACAATGTGAACATTAAGTCACTTGGGAGCAACTATCCCAGGATACTATATCTAAATCCAAGTTCTTACTTCTTTTGTCAATGTCTAAACACCTCTACTTTTTATTTCTTATTAAATGGTCAGTGTATAAAATGAACCTTAAAAAGGAGACAATGATTATTAGAAATGAACCAGCATAAGGCCAATATATAGACACTCAACTTATTTTTTAATGAGAAAGGGCCATTGTATACACAAACACATACATATGTGTCACTATATATGTACACATACACACATTGTGAATGCAAAGAAACTCATATTCTGATAAATGAAATCTTTTAAAAATGTAAGATGAGGAAACTAAGAAGGATCTGACAAATCCTCAAAAATGGAATAAAAAATAAAATATTTTAAGTACCAGAAAAAATAATAATAAATACTGTAAAAATAACACATAGAAATGGCCAACAGGTATATTAAAGGATGCTCAATATCATTGTCAGGGAAATGCAAATCGAAAGTACAATGAGATTATCACTTCCCAACTCTTAGGATGTAGAATGGCTGTTAACAAAAAAGCACAAAATATATTGACAAAGATGTGGGAGAAATTAGAATTTTTGTACACTGTTGAAAATATAAACAGTGCAGCAGCTTAGGAAAACAGTATGCGGTTCCTCAGAAAATGAAAATTAGAACCACCATCTTGTCTATTTATCACTCTTCTGGGATTATATTCAAAATAATTGATGTCAGTCTTTAATTGATATCTTGAAGCGATATTTCCACTCTCATATTCATAGCAAATATTATTCACAATAGCTAAGATATGGAAAAAAAGTATGTGTCCATAGACCCATAAATGCACAAAGAAAACATGGTCTATACAGACAGTGGAATATCTCTCAGCCTTAAACAGGAAGGAAATCCTACCATTTGTGACAACATGGATGAAACTTGTGGACATTTTGTTAAGTGAAATAAGTCAGCCACAAAACAAATTCCATATGATCCCACTTATATGCAGTATCTAAAATAGTCAAAGTTATAGAAGCAGAAAATACAACAGGGGTTGTCAGGGACATTGCAGGAAGTGGGAGAAATGTGGAGCTGTTATTCAATGGGTTCAACCGAATGTTGTCCAATGAAACTTTATAGTTTTAATTTTGCTAAATAAATAAGTTCTAGAGATCTCATCTATAACATAGTGACTATGGTTAACAATATGGTATTGTGCTCTTCAAAATTTGTTAAGAGAATAGATATCATGGTAGGCATTCTTATCACAAACAAAATCAAAGGGATACAAGGAAACTTTAGGAGGTGTTGTTGTGTCTGTTACCTTCATGGTGGTGATGGCATCATGGGTGTTTGCATATGCCCAAATTCATCTAATATAGACATCAAATATACAGTTCATTGTATGTCAATTATTCCTCAAAAAAACTTAAAACATTCTGAAGGCTTAAAAAATGCAATCATGCATATAAAAGGCATATGCAAGAAAGGGAAGCCCAAGATATGAAAAAAGGCCAAGAGTTTTGAATGATTAAATTAAAGCTAATAGTTATAGAGGGCTAAGGTGGCCAAATACCTAAATGAGAGAAGTAACTAAAGAAGAGAAAATAAGGCAAAATATTATTAATTAAAATATTTTTGTTATTATATATTTAAAGTGCACAGAGTTTCTTTTAACCTGTGCCAAATGCAATATTTTGTAACAAGAGTTTCCCTTTACTTTTCAGTGATGTGACAAAAAAATAACAAGAGCACATTTTCTTTTCTTTCTTTCTTTTTTTTTTTTTTTGAGATGGAGTCTTGCTGTGTTGCCAGGCTGGAGTGTGCAGTGGTGCGATCTTGGCTCACTGCAACCTCCGCCTCCTGGGTTCAAACTATTCTCATACCTCAGCCACCTGAGTAGCTGGGATTACAGGCATGTGCCACCACACCCAGCTACTTTTTGTATTTTTGGTAGAGACATGGTTTCACCATGTTAGCCAGGATGGTCTCAGTCTCCTGACCTCATGATCCGTCTGCCTTGGCCTCTCAAAGTGCTGGGATTACAGGTGTGAGCCACCGCACCTGGCCACACACACATTTTCTGAAACCTTATGTCTTTGCTCTTGTACCACTACTTGTACATTGTCTCGCTGTGATTTGATTTCCTTTCCAAATTCTTTGTATTTTTTGGCTGCTGCTATGCAGATGATTAACACATCATCTCATTGATGTTACTTCAAATTATGACTCAATTCTGTTGTAATAATTTGATGATAGTAATTCTCTTGTTCTCCTTATTCTCTAATTAAATAGATTGCTTATCAATATAGCTTTTCCTTTGTGCTGCACCTGTTTTCTATGCAGCCAATCACAGAGTAGGTAATTTATTTATTCAGTTTCCTTCTTATATAGCACTATCAATTTCCAATTTTGATATTTATGAGTGTGTTAGATAATTAAGATCTCTTTGTCTCAGATTTCTTGTTCATCCACACACAAATACTTCTTATACTACCAGGCTCTTATGAAAATTAAATAATAATGTACATGCAATGGCATATATAACAAGTACTAGAAAGAACTTTGCTATCGTTTATTATAAATCTGGGATTTAGAGAAAAGTGTATTTGAGATACAGAGTTGATGTTATAATTTTCAGCTTTCTACATCAGACAGTACAGAAATTAAAGGGTCACATATCCATCGATCTGCAATCCAGAAACTCAGAACAGAATTGTTAAGCAGAATACTCCTGGGTAGAGTGCGAATCTGGGTTTCCCTGAATATAGCATATTGTTTAGATTTGACTTGGTAACATAAAAATATTTTAAACAATATAAAACAAATTGTATAAAATTTTTCAAGAATCAAGGTCTACAAATCTACACAAAATAAAATAAGCTGTCTTAATTACACAGGCACACACACAAATGAGATGATACAATATTTGAAATTTGTTTCAAAATTCAAAATAATATGGTGACGGTGGAGAGGGTTAGTGAAAGGATGATATAACAAACAGAATTGGCCCTGAGTTGATGACTACCATATTTATACACTTGCGTAGTCACATAAATGATAATTATGCAATGAAAATGCAGTAGCTAGTGTTCCTTTTTTTATCCTTTCAAAAACAGTGGTAATCATATGACCTTCCTATGTTCTTGATAGTTTTCTTGTTTATGTTGCATCATATTAACAGCATTTTAAATTTATTTTTTAATGGATCAGCATTTATGGTCAGTCTCTCCTGCTGCCTCTCCTTGTTTTTCTTTTTTTCTGTGTCTTTCAGAGATATTTCATTCAGTTATGAAGCTTTATGTTATCACCTCATGGATAATCTGTTTCCTGCATTTCTGTTTCTGGGTGATAGCTTTCTTAGTAGCTCCTGTGTGGAACAAGTCCTTTGTATTCTGGTTTATAATTGGCTCCCCGGCCACATAGTTTCTCTCCAGAGTATTTTTTTTTAAGTGTTGTGAATTTCTTAACTTTTTTCTGAAGCTTCACCACACACTCTTCCTTTTTTATCCTTTCTGCTTGCTGTCTTTATGAAATAAAGTTATGAAAGAAAGATATCCCTCCAGGCATTATAATGTTTTTACCCTGAATACAATGCTTATGTAGGCTGTGATTTTTTTAAGCAGAAGATGGGTCTCATGACCATTCTGAATTCATGATAGATTTTTATTTGCTTCATGAAAGATCTAATTTAAACTATACTTCTACACACACATTTATGGCTCAGAATTTTAATATTATATATATATATAGCATCAAAATCTATCATTTTCATAATCTATACAATTCAAAAGAAATCATGGAAGGGTCATGATTCATTTTCACAAGTACCAGTGAATAGTGTACACATATCTTTTGTTTCATTCTTATGTCCAGAACCTTGCAGGCTCTAGAAAATACTTCTTTTTTTTTTTTGACAGAGTCTCACTCTGCCCCCCAGGCTGGAGTGCAGCAGTGCAATCTCGGCTCACTACAACCTCTGCCTCCCGGGTTCAAGGAGTTCTCTTGCCTCAGCCTCCCAAGTAGTTGGGATTACAGGCGTGCACAAATTTTTGTATTTTTATTCGAGACGGGGTTTCTCCATGTTGACCAGGGTGGTCTCAAACTCCTGGCCTCAAATGATCCACCTGCCTTGGCCTCCCAAAATGCTGGGATTACAGGTGTGAGCCATCACGCCTGGCCTAAAATACTTCAATTTTGAAAACATCTTTTCATTAGTTTTCTTTTTCTCATTTAACTAAATGTTTGCCTCAGTCACAGAGCATCTGATACCCCATTTTAAGTGGGAAAATATTATAATTTGTAAAATGAGGAATTTGAACCACTTGCTATTTGAAGATTAACACAAACATCCTCCTATTACCCATTGCAATCTTGATAATGCTTAAATACATTATTAACATGTGAGCTATCAGGGAAAATAGTTCCAAACTAGGGTGAAAATATGATCTGGATATCACACCCAGTCTTAAGCCCCATACAGTTGAAGGAATGTCTGCAAGGAGTGGAGGTCAGAAATCTGTATCTTATTAAGATCCTCAAATGATTCTTTGTACATGCAAAAACTGCCTGTGAACAACATATATTTTCAGTATTAAGGCCACTTTTCCCAACATTTCAAAGCCAAGAAATCTCATGTATCAATTTCCTTGTGGAAAAATTTTCCACCTGCTATGCTTTACTTTTTCTCTTGATTGAATTTTATGAAATATTAAACATATGGTATTCTCCTAACTACATCTGTCAAAGGAGTTTAGGACCCCCCCCACTGTATATCCTAATTCCATAATATATATTTTTATTCTGATTATTAAATATAATCCTTTAGAATATTTGGATAATAAGCAAAGTAAATATGAAACTGAAAGAGACCAAAATAAATGCTGAACGTATGGGCTTCTCTTTTGACTCTTCATTCTATGTATTCATATCTATATAGCATCTACAATACAATTTACATCAGACATTTATTTTTTCTTAACATTCTAAATTTATTACTTGATATTTTTAATAAAAACACATTCATATGGTTTAAAAGTAGAGCTATAAAATTATATAAAGTGAATATTCTCCCTCTTACTACTGCTTCCTATCTTCACCGACACCTACAATATCCGCAGAGCAGACTGCCACTGCCAATAGTTTCTTATATATCCTTCCAAAAAATTAATGTGGTCAGTATATGCATATGAATACACATTATTTGATGATTTGTTTTTACATAAAATTTGTTTACTGTATACGTCATTCAAAACTTGACCAAAGGGATGAATATGTATGTGTGTTTGTTTTTTCTCTATAAACCAATGATCATCTATAATATTAAGATTTTATATTTTGTTGCTGATTTATGAGAAAAGTACGGTCTTACATGTTTAGAGAATGTTTTGTTTCCTTTATATTAATCTTGCACAATCCTTTCCTTCAGCTTGCTTATTTCCTGTACTTTGATTTTTATCAGAGTTCTAATCTTATGATTTGTATAAATTCTTTACCATATAAAAAATAAATTATATTTGTCAGGTTATTTATTTAATTCAAGGTATCAATACTCCATTTGGATTTCATGTCTGCATTTAAGTTTTAAAAATAATTTTCTTGATATCAATTCTAGTTTTTGTACTTGTCTCCTCATCTGTAACATTTAATTGGTTAGTTATTAGGCTTATGATAAACAGTTACATGCAGATAGTAGTATGCTAGTAAATGTTTAACAACCAGCTCTGGAGAAATAAGAAAACTCTGACATATGCGTTTGACAACTTTTACAGTGTAAAGCACTATAAAAAAACTACACAATGTCCATATGAAACCCATGTTAAGCTACTAGCATGATATTTAGCAGCTCATCAAATTCTGAAATTTTTTCACTCAGCTCTCACCTGCCACAAAGTACATGCTAAATACCTGTTTCTTCTTACAGTTGTTGTTTGTGTTTTCTAATAATTTTATGCCTATTTTTTTACTTAAGTTTTCTATTCCATTTGGAATTCCTTTGGACTTGAGTGATTAGTTTCTAAATTGTTTTTATGATTTCCAGAAATAAAACAAATTGTTTTAGTTCATTTTAGTAAAAAACATACTCATTCTCCTTTGGTTTATGGTCATGGATTATTTTTCACTTCTTAACAATCACACATTCCCTCTGCAAGAAACAAAATCTATGAAAACTGGTGGGAGTCATTTTATTTATGAAGATGTCAAATAAGATTAATAGTCCAAAGACTATTCACCATTTAGAATTTGAATGGGATAGTTCTCATATATATATAATTTATATATATATATAATTTTTATATACATATATATAATTTCAACTTTTAGATTCAGCAGGTACATGTGCAGGAGTGTTACATGGGTATATTGTGTACTGATGAGGTTTGGGGTATGATTGATCTTCTCATCTAGATACTGAGTGTTGTTTCCCAATAGTTAGCTTTTCAAACCTTGCTCTCTTCCTTTCTCCCCCTTCTAGTGGTCCCCAGTGTCTACCGTTGCCATCTTTATGTCCCTGAGTACCCAGTGTTTAGCTCTGACATAATTATAATTGAGAACAGGCAGTGTTTGGTTTTCTGTTTCTGTGTTAATTTGCTTAGGATAAGGGCCTCCAGTTGTGTTCATGTTGCTGCAAAGGACATTATTTCATTCCTTTATATGGCTGTGTAGTATTCCATGGTGCATAGGTACTGAGGCAGGAGAACAGGATTTGGAGGCAGAGAAACTTCAGGTTAATTTGTGCTGACTTCTTTAAGCTGAATTAAAAGGAAAACACCAAGGTATGCAGGCAGGGCATCTAAGGCCAAATCATGATAATTTCCTAAAGCTGTATCAAAAGGGAGACACTTGGGTCTGAGGTCAGGGAACTTAAGGCCAATTAACACCAACTTCCTAAAGCTGGACAAAAAGGAAAAGCCTCATTTCCCCAGGCCCAAGTAACAAAGGATCAAAGGCTTCACTCCCTGCAATCCTCCTGCTTCCAACAAGTTTCAGATGGAAAGGAAAAGTGCCCTGGGCCAAGCAAGGGCCATCCCTTCATCTGCATAGGGCACTAACCCACTCTGGCCCTGTTGACCCCGGGGCCAATTCACCTCAGTTGTTAATTAGCTATGGGCCAAATCCTTCATCCAGGTAAGGGGTAGCCAATAGGGACCCCAGAAAACTTTGTAACTGGGCCCTTGAGCCATTTACTGGGGCCCACTGTCACCCTGCGAAGTGCCTTCTTGCTGTAATAAATATCTGCTTTTGCTGCTTCATTCCTTCGTTTTGTTACTTTGTTACTTTGTGCGTTTTGTCAATTCTTTGTTCAAAAAACCAAGGGCCTGGACAACTCACATTCAAGGCCTTCCTTCCAGTAACACGTACCACATTTTCTTTTATGCAGTCCACTGCTGATGGGCATCTAGGTTGATTCCATGTCTTTGATATTATGAATAGTCCATGCGTATTTATGGTAGAACGACTTATACTCATTTGGTTATATATCCCAGAGCAATAATGGGATTGTCCTGACGAATGGAAGTCCTATTTTTAAATTCTCTGAGAAGTCTCCAAACTGCTTTCCACAGCAGATGATTTATATTCTTCACCAACAGTGTGTAAGCATTCCATTTTCTCTGCAGCCTTGTCAGCATCTGTTATTTTTTGACTTTTTAATAATAGCCATTCTTATTGATGTAAGATGATATTTCATTGTGATTTTGATTTGCATTTCTGTTATGAATAGTGAAGTTGAGCATTTTTTCATATGTTCATTGGCCGCTTTTATGTCTTATTTTGAGAAGTGTCTGTTCATGTCCTTTGCCCACTTTTTTTTTTGGTTGTTGAATTATTTAAATTCCTTACAGATTATGGATATTAGAACTTTGTCAGATGCATAGTTCGCAGATATTTTCTCCCCTTCTGCAGATTGTCTGTTTATTCTGTTGTTAGTTTCTTTTTCTGTGCAGCTGTTTAGTTTAATTAGATTAGATGGCTATAGGTGTGCAGGTTTATTTCTGGGTTCTCTATTCTGTTCATTTGGTCTATGTGTCTGTTTTTGTACCAGTACCTTGCTGTTTGGGTTTCTATAGCCTGGTAGCATAGTTTGAAGTCAGGTAATGTGATGCCTCCAGCTTTCTTCTTTTTGGTTCTGTTTGCTTTGGCTATTTGGGATCTTTTTTGGTGCCATATGAATTTTAGAATATTTTTTTCTATTTCTGTGGAAAATGTTGTTGGTAGTTTGAAAGGAATAGCACTGAATCTATAAATTGCTTTGGGCCATATGATCATTTTAATGATATTGATTCTTCCCATCCATGAACATGGAATGTTATTCCATTTGTTTATGTCATCTCTGATTTCTTTCAGCAGGATGTTATTGTTCTTCTTGTAGATATCTTTCACCTTCTTGTTTAGAAGTATTCCTAGGTAATTTTTTTGTGTGTGGCTATTGTAAATGATATTGCATTCTTGATTTGGCTTTCAGCTTGAACATTATTTGTATATAGAAATACTGCTGATTTTTGTACATTGATTTTGTGTTGTGAAATTTTACTGACGTTGTTTGTCAATTCCAAGCACTATTTGGTGAAGTCTTCAGTGTCTTCTCAGTATGAAATTATATTGTTAGGGAAGAGAGATAGTGTGACTTCTTATTTTCCTATTTGAATGTCTTCTATTTCTTTCTCTTGCTTGCTTGCTCTGGCTAGGACTTATAGTACTATTATATGTTGAATAGAAGTGTGGAGAGTGGGCATCCTTGTCATGTTCCAGTCCTCAAAAAGAACGCTTCCAGCCTTTGCCTATTCAGTATGATGTTGGCTGTGGGTTTGTCATAGATGGCTCCTATTATTTTGAGGTGTATTCCTTCAATGCCTAAAAATGCATGAGAGTTTTTACCATTAAGGGATGTTGGATTTTATTGAAAGCTTTTTCTGCTTCTATTGAGATTAACATGTGGTTTTTATTTTTAATTCTGTATATGTGGTGAATCATATTTATTGATTTGCATATGTTGAACCAACCTTGCATCCCAGTAATGAAGCCTACTTGATTGTGGCAAATTAACTTTTTCATGTACTGCTGGATTTGGTTTGCCAGTATTTTGTTGAGGAATTTTGTGTCTATGTTCATCAGGAAGATTGGCCTGTAGTTTTCTTTTTTCATTTTTTTCTTAATGATTCCTTATTATACAAATTTATTTACTAATGAGAAGAGTGAGAACAACATACTTTAACCACCTTGAAAAAGGACCTACAACTAATTAAACAGTAATATATTGAGTTATTTGTTTCCCAGTATAGCATTTTCCACCTATACTCTTGTTTACTCTGTGAATTTGGGGCCAACTCACATGTTTAATAATGGAATTTATGATGATTTAATAGGTATGAAACTGATAAAAATAACATGTAGAATAAAAAATAATGTCTATTTTTTGTGCATACTAATAGATTTCAATGAATATACTTAAACTATTCAATTCATTGTCATATTGCATCAACCTTCTATTGAAGAAGATATGACTTCCAACTATCAAAAATTCCATAGATTTAAGAAATGTAGAAACCTTATGATGACAAATTATCCATTCAAAACTTGAGCTTCACTAGTCTTCTCTTAGAATTAACATCTCCTCTCTCCTCTGTCTTTTATTTTGTTATGCTTCCTATCCATTCATTAGGTCCAGATGGTACTACATAAATATTCAGGTAGGCAGCTATTTGGAAATATGAGTAGTATCATAAAGCCAGCATAAAGATGTTAATATTTAAAAATTATTTTTTAAAAGTTTTTTTTTGTTGAGGACCTCAAATTCAGATAAAATTAATTGCATGATTGCTGGTGATAAACAATTCTTCTGGCAGAATATAGTCGAGTGTGACTTATTAAAATGATTGTTCTTAATACACAGATTCATTATATTAGAGATGATTCTTAAGTAATGCCTGGTAATTATTAACTGGTGCTTATATGAAGCCACTATGTTGGCTTATTGATTAGATACTGATTTGTGAATCTTCCTAAACTTATTACTGGTGCTGCCATTTAACATTACAAAGTTGTGATAATAAGTCAGTTTAACAAAATATTGTCCTATTGGTTAAAATATCTCTCATTGGAGAGATCATGTGTAGTGAATGGATTAAGCCTTTGAATATTCATTACCCATCAGACAGTTTAAAAATTCCTGGGAGATGATAGAATCATCACTCGGAAAAAATGCTTTGGTAATGTAAAGGTCAGAAAACTTGTATTTTGCCTCAAGATATCTGTGCGATAAATATGCTTCAAGAAAAGTCTACACTAGTATTGAATAAATAGTTTTTTGTTTTACAGGTAAGCCCAAACTATTAAGAAAGATCTGAGTGTACAATATCACACAGAATGCTATTTCAAAATTTTTTGGTTTTACACTTTTATGTACATATAGTGTTTATAATATGGTTGTATTTAAATATAGAATTTTTTAACTAAACAATATAAAATAATGTATTTAAATGTTCACATAAAATATAATTTCACAAGCATAAATATTGTAAAATGAGTATTTTGATGCATTTATCATACTCAAATTATATTCATATTCAAATTATGATATCAAATATGATATCATATTCAATTAAATATTAGAAGTATTTAATTATAAAATCACCACAGAAACAAAATTTAAAGTTATAGTTATGTTTTATGTGTTGGGGAAATATTGATGCTACAAATGTACTCAAGAAAACAGAAAACTTAAATATACACAAATCAGGGATAAAGTCAGTACACTGAATAAAGAATTACCCCCATAAATCACATGTTGGCATTGTTGTGTTATTTTACACATAAGACGAGTACCTTTATTATATGGAATGCTCAAGAAAACAAAAGAGAAGGAAGTATTTACATTATATGAAGCTAGTGTGAACTTGAAACAAAAGTATGACAAATAAACAGCCAAAAACCAATCCAATTATGAGTATAAAAAGATTAATGGATGAAATATAGTGAATATGTAAAAGAAAATAGACTATGACCAAATTCTTATTTAAATAAAGGGTGGTTTAACATTGTAAAATAACATGATATATTTCATCACTTGATGAGGTCAAAGAAAGGAACTATTTGAACATTTCAATATATGTCAAAATGTCAAACCTGTTTAAACAATAGTTCTTAATAAAAGGAATTCTTAATGCCTCCTTTACAGAGATTAGCTTTATTAGCTTGAAGCTGTACATATACACAGACATACTCCAAAGTTTACTTACTATATATGGTATATGAATACACGAATATATATTATATATAAGTACATACATACATACGCATATGTGAACACATTTATAGCTATATATTTTGACTGAATACATTTATATTTATGTGTATTCTGACTGAAGATAAAGAAAATATAGGCTTAAGTCTTTAGTATTTCTTAATAGTGTTTGAGATGTTTATATTATTGCAATAAAAATTGGAGAATTAATATGAAACACAAACATTCAAAAAGAGAACATTTTTATTTACCTAAATAATCAACTGAAATGTTATTAGAACTAATAAGAATTGAAGTAATATGAGTTAATGCAGAGTAATTATGCAAAAATATTATATAGTAGTCCTTAATAATTTGCTTATAAAACTTTTAGAAGTTTCACGTTATTCACTATTGTTGCTAAATTGATAAACAAATAGAGCAAATCTAATAATATATGCATGAAACTTATGTTAACACTGTAATATTTATTAACGCCTTTTTAAAGTTGACTTTCACCCCTTTGAATAAATTGAGAGATGTTTTATGATTCTGGGTGGGAGAACCAAGTGCTGGTCCGCAAAACCCACATCTGGCATACAAAATATCAGTCTTTTCCTAACATTATCAATCTTTAAAGCATACCAATCTTTTTAGAAAGTTGTTTTGTAAAAAACACTTACGTGGACTTTTGTGACCTACTTATAGATTTTTTTCTCCCCTCTTAGGGCCAAAATGGCATATTTGATTACAAATCTTTACTACAGGCCTTGTACAAACTTCATGTAGTATTGATCCCATATTAACTTCTCAAAGTATAAAAATTTCTGAGTTTTGAAACACATCTGGTAGAGAGAGTTTTGCATAAGAGATTTTAAAGACATCTTTCTTTTGTAAATTGGTTTACAAATTCAAATTCAATGGAAAACCACAATTCCAAATATATTTTTTGGAGTGTGTGTCAGTATACAAAGGTTCTTCATTTTCAAGAATCCATAGACAAGAATAATAAAAGCATTTTTGAAAAAAAATGATTATTAAGGAGGAATGTACTCTACCAGATATTAAAACCATTAAGATATTGTTTCTTAATAGAAAACAGGCCTCCACATGGGAGGAGAATGACACAATGCACCCACATTTCAAGCTGGTTTCCAAGTGTTTGTGGAGTCTCAGCTTTTGACAGGTAAACATAGCTATTTGTGGCATCAAAGACTCTAGGTGCCAAATTTCCTTTACATTGCTTTCCAAATCTCTGAGATATTTTCATCTTTTCTAGTCAAAAAACACTTTATTGCAGCCTGAGAAAAAAATAATTTCAGTTACAACAGAAGCTTAAACATCGTAAAGGTGATGATAATGATAATATAACTATAGTGTGTGGGCATTCCAATGAATAGCCAGTGAATAGCAAGTGAGACAGAAAATGGAGCAGCATAGACATTTGGTGAAAAAAAAAATAATAACTGGAACATTCTTGAAAGCATAACTCTGAGAAAGACATCATAATTGCTTCTAAGCAGAATTTTCTTTCCATGGCATCTATTTATTCATGAGATGTCTTAGGGCCAACTTAGTGGAATTCTCAGGATTGAGGCATGTTATTACCTCAAAACTGTGTGATGCTCCTAAATCCAGTTAGGAACAGTTTGAGAGTCAGGTTACTTGTGTATATTAGGACTATGTGGGCAAAAATGCTGGTGAAATTAACTGGGAGTTTCAGCCTTGTTATTGGCATGTTGGGGAATTTTCCTGGTATCAGATATGTGGCTGCATAGATGAGCTATGCCTGGTTAAAAGTGCTTTATCAATCTATAAGCAAACTTCCTTTTCCTGCCTGGAAATGTTCACTTTACCAGATCGGTAGGTATCATTGCATTTGGCCAACTATCTTGATGGTTTCTTTACCTTACTTTCTGGAAAGGTCCCAATGCTACTGTCAAGAGGAGGTATGGCCAGATAGGCAAATTTGCTCCAGACTTTGCTGTATATCAGATGATCCCATGATGCTTGCAGCCTGCAACAGTTCCTCATAAAGGTAACCTCATAATACCATCCTTCTACTACCCCCAAATGAAGGATCCACCAAGCCCAACTATTGAGATAGCTTATAGGACTCTGGGATATGTTGACTGAGCATATTAAATAATTAAAATGAGATTCTAACAATAGTGAATATTAACCTTGCCGAAAACTATGTGATTGTACTGTTCAATATGCTCTGATTGTAGGGGTACTTGAAGCATTGCCTTTTAAATATTTCCTTATGTAAGAAACCACTATTGACATGTATATAAGTAATGCAAAAAGATACATTCTGAAGGTTTTAACGAGTATGTTCTGATTTTCTTTATAAGGGAGAGAGGGGACAAAATCACTTACGCTGAAGCAACTTTAAGCAATACACTGAAGATTTCAAGGTAGGCAAATTCAAACACGCTTCTGACTTTTGGGCAGACAAATAGATATCTACTCTCAGGCTCTACTTACCCTTTTTTTTGGAGAGGGAGTCTCACTCTGTCGCCAGGCTGGGGTGCAGTGGTGCGATCCTGGCACACTGCAACTTCTGCCTCCGGGTTCAAGCAATTCTCCTGCCTCAGTCTCCCGAGTAGCTGGGACTACAGGTGCGTGCCACCACGCCTGGCTAATTTTTTGTATTTTTAGTACAGACGGGGTTTCACCATGTTAGCCAGGATGGTCTCAATCTCCTGACCTCTTGATCCACCCTCCTCAGACCTCCAAAGTGCTGGGATTACAGGCATGTGCCACCGTGCCTGGCCAACTCTGCTTATCTTTTGCGACTTTATATTCCTGAGATCCATGGTCTAGAGAATAATAAGGACTTTATACATCTTGCTAAGATAATAACAGAGGGACATCTGGAACAATTTGGTCAGATATTATTTATATTTATATCTATATCTGTATTTATCTCCGTGTGTGTTAACCATCCCATGGATTTTGTGTTAGGCATGGATTCCTAAGAGCTCAATGGTTATACAACATTAGAAGCTGAAAACAAACTAGGAGTGAATAGCAGATTGCAGGCTCAAACCTTCAGAATATCAAGGTTGTTTAGTATTTCAGTATTTACAAACACTTAAAGATTTAAGATATTATAAGTCCCAAATTTTCATATCAACCTAGCATGGATATCAAAATAAGAACAGGCTCAAGTTAAAAATGCTTACATGGAAAACACTCAGAGTACAAATATCTCACCCCTGTCATGAGTATAGGTATGGTGGGCTGGCTTAAAGGTAAAGGGACAGAAGACAGAATCAGTGTTCATGACTTTCATCCAGAACCAAGCACATCCATCCATCATCTTTGTTCTAGGCTGCCCTCTCAATTTATCAGTTAGACTAAGTTCTGCTATAGATCTTCCTAGTTTGGCATTTCTGTTGACCTAAATTTCTAGCTCTTGAATTCTGTTTATTCTTTGCTTTACAACTTGTGTCCCCCTGGGTATGATATTTTTAGACTGCCTTCTTGGTAACTGACCTTCTGACCTAGGCCTAGAAATATCCCTCTACTATAGCTCCAGAAAGACATTCTCAAATGGTGAACAGTCATGAGCTAGCCTTGACAGCAACATCAGACAGCTTTTAAAACTACGGATGTTCCAACCGTGTGTGTTTTGTATATCACACCTGAGAAAAGTTCAGGGATGAGTATTAATTTGTAGCTCATAAAAGCAACTCTTCCAAAGCCTAAGTGTTATGAACCAGGAATATGGCTTTAGATTAATCTGGTCTAGTAAAAGTATAAACCTGGAAGAATCTTGCTTATAAGTTAGATTCACATTTCCCTCAGAATATTCTTATCAAATATCAATTTTCTCAGGTGAACTTCTGCAGAAGCAGTATATTGAATAATTAAAGATTTAGTTTGGTATTAAAGAATTTAAACTTACTTCATTCTTATTGAGAAACAATCTATATGCTTTCAATACTCAGAGGTAGATGTAGATAGAAAGAAACTGCTTTTAATAATTAAATATAGGCACGAATCAAGTAAGTATCATTGAAGAGAAAGAAATATACAGACACAGGGAAATTGGCAGGTTGTTGGAATTAAAATTTTCTCCAAACACTACCGTTGAAACATCACCGCAGCTTAAATGCCTATATGAGTGTTTATGTGTGTGTGTGTGTGTGTGTATCTCCACGTGGATATATATATATACACACACACACATATACATGTGATATATATATACGTATATATATATCCATCCTTTGTTATTGTATGTGAATAAGGGAACCTATATAAATGCATAATGATGATCTTTATTCCTCAATTATTCACAATATAGAAAAATATGGATCTGTGTTTTCCCTAAATATGCAGATATTAAAAAAATCCTACATCTCCTCTACTATAGACCACTGTCTTCATATACACTAAAATGTTCTACTCTAAAATTATTTCTACTTTCTTTTTAGGCTACATTTCTAAATTTCTGTTTCAAACACTATTTTAAGACATATACCTACTTTGATTTGCTCTCTCTGCTTTTATGTGACTTCTTTTAATGCTTCATGTGAAATTTCAAAAGTAGCATGAGACATCTTGCTCTGTTGTTTACTTCTGCATTTTTGTTCATCTCTAGTTTTTAAAATCTGTATTCTGTCTTGTTTCCTTACCACAGCCTGAAATCCATTTTATTGTCATTTTTTCTATATCTTCCTGAAGTCTCATGTTTATGTTTTTCCATTTATATTTTTATGACAGGAAACTATCCTGAATTCACTTGAGTGTGGATGTGGTTTCTATTTTACTCCTTGGATAATAAACCAAAGTACTTTTATTAAAAAGACATCTGTTGAACTGGAAATGAGAAGAAAAAATAAATAAAGTTATATTTTCTAATTTGGACTCAATTTATTTCTGTCTTGAGATGTTTTAATGTTTATGACATTTTCTTCATCTATTTACCCTATAACATACTACACATGTCTTCACATTTCTCCTCAAATCTCTAACACCTCTCCCTCCCTACAATCCTCAATAATCTTGCTTACTATTTTATTGACTAATATAAGCAATTACATAAAAATATATTTGCTTCCCCACAGTCCCTTTCAACACACCTGCATTTTAATTCCTTGTTTTCACTGCTAAGGATGGCATTCAGCAGTCCCATTCAAAGCCAACCTATTCACATGTTCACTAGATTCCATTGTCTCCTTTCCACCCAGGAATCTTGCTCCAGAAATCTTTCTGTATTTCTCTCATATCAACAGTTTTCACACCATCCTAGAGTGATTCTATGAGATATGGTTCTCATCTTTTTTTTTTTTTTTTTGAGACAGAGTCTCGCTCTGTTGCCCAGACTGGAGTGTAATGGCGCAATCTCAGCTCACTGTAACCTTAGCCTCCCAGGTTTAAGCGATTCTTCTGCCTCAGCCCCTGAGTAGCTGGGATTACAGGCGCGTGCCACTACGCCCGGCTAATTTTTGTATTTTTTTTTTTTTCTTAGTAGAGACGGGGTTTCATCATATTGGACAGGCTGGTCTCAAACAGTTCTTATCTTCAAAAATTAGTTTTCCTTCACTCAACATTTCCCTTTCATTTTGGCCTGTTTGTCTGCTACCCATTAGAGCAAAATGCCCAAGATAATTGCTCACATTTGATAATAATATTTCTCTACTCCCATACTTCTCAGAGTCCACCATGCTACTGAAACAGCTCTTGTTAGGGGTATCAGTTACCTCAATCCTGCTAAACCAAAGGTCGATTCCCATTCTTCTTCTTATTTGATTACCACAACTTCTTGATCAATAACTTCTTGAAACACTTCTTTTTTCCCACTTTGCCTCATGGGGCATGACTCCATCCATTCTCCTCCTTGCTCTCTGGTAAATCCTTTGTAGTCTCCTTTTCTGGCTTTTCCTCCTTCCCCTGCTCTCAAAGTTGGAATGCCTCAAGGGCTCAGTGTTCTGACCTTGTTTCTCCCTTTATCTTAGTTGATCTCATTCGTCACATAGATCATAAAAGGTAAGCAGAAAACCAATACCTGTTCTATGTGCTGACAATTCCCAAATGTCTATCTCTTGCCTTGTTCTTTGCCCTGAAATCCAAACTGCCAAATTCAATGCTGATTTGACATTTCTGCTTGAATGTATAAAACACATCTCCAGCTTGACGTGCACAAAACTGAACTTTCGATACACACACACACGCACACACACACATCTGCTTTTCTTACAGTCTTCTCCATCTTAATAATTACAGTTTTATTATTCTGGTTGTTCAGATTGAATATTGAATGTCTTAGAGCTAGCCTTATACATATATTTCTCTCTTAGGCTCCAACTAAACATCAGCAAATTCTGTGAGCTATGCCTTCAAGATATGGAATCAGGTTAAACCTGCTCTTGTGACTCCCACCACTACATTCTTCTCCAAGCTACCAGTGTGTCTTTCCTAGATGTTTAAAATATCCCTCTCACTGGTTTCTGGCATCAGAACTTTCTCCTCTATATTTTATCCTCCGCAAGCGTTAAAATATCCTGTCTGCCTTGCCCTATACTACTCTGTCCTATCCTAAAATATCCTTATTATTTTTATCCCTCAAAGAGCTGTTCATCATCTGACATAAAAGATATGGGCCTCTTCCTCTTGATTATGAAAGACTAAGGAAGACAAGTATGTATGTGTTTGTGTACACACATACATGTATACATGAATTTAAGTCAATAAATGTGCTGTTTGAATGAATGAATTGTTAAATGAATGAATTATCATTGTGGTATATAGCCTTTGGAAGATGCGCTATTCCACATTTACATTTGTTACCAAGTAAAAAACCTTCTCCTGGTTTACTTAGCACAATAGTGACAAGCTCAGGTAATTTTTTAAAGTGTATAAATGACTCTGAATACAATTCTCCAAATTAAACTTCACAAGTCTTTGAGGTGACAGTGAGAATCTTGGTGTTGCTGGTAGTGACTGTGATGAAGTTTCTCCAACATTAAACAATGACACCGTCCTCTTATTTGTATTTTCTTTTGTATTTATCAAAGTCACCCAAAGATACTTCTATTGGTTTTGAAAGCTGCCACTTTCACTGAACTAATAAGCAAATTCTATTGTGATAATTTTATGATCAAATGATACTTAGATAGAGGATGGAAAGACCAAAGTATGAAACTGAGTTTTATAAACTGGTAAGCATTCTTAACAAAAAAAAAATGGAGCAAACATTTCAAGTTACAGGTCAGAATCTCTTTAATAGCAAACTTCTTTTTTTTTTTTTTTTTTTTTTTTTTTTTTTTTTTTTTTGAGAGGGTGTCTCGCTCTGTCTCCCAGGCTGGAGTGCAATGGCATGATCTCGGCTCACTGCAACCTCCGCCTCCCAGGTTCAAGAGATTCTCCTGCTTCAGCCTCCCAAGTACCTGGGATTACAGGCGCACACCACACAGCCAGCTAATTTTTTTGTATTTTTAGTAGAGATGGGGTTTTGCCATGTTGGCCAGGCTGGTCTTGGGCTCCTGACCTCAAGTGATCATGCCCGCCTTGGCCTCCCAAAGTGCTGGGATTACAGGCATGAGCCACTGCGCCTGGCCACCGCAAACTTCTTAATGAGGTCTCCATACTCAGTTATTTTATGAGTTACTATTAGAATGTATATCGATATGTCTGGGATTCTCAACTATGTTTAAGAATTTGGTTGAAATAATTTTCAAACTCCTATCCAAATTTCACACTTTCATTCCCAGTCCACCAGAGGACCAGTTGATATTACCAGAATTGGGATCTTGGGGATAGTGTGTGGCATTTTAAAAGTCAGTTTTGATAGTGACAGCAATATATTAACCAATGTAGGTTCCATATATCAAAACTCATCAGTGATTTTCCATTGTTAATTGAATAAAGCATAAGTTTTATACTATTTAGTATATAATAACATTTGATCTGATTTCTGGTGTCTGCCTACCTCAACCCTCCCCAGCCCTTTGCTCACAATGTATTCTGTAACAAAACAGAACCACCTGAGTTCCGAGAATATATGGCTGTGTTTTTGCATCTATGCCTTGGTTCAAATGATTTCCTCTAAACCGAATGCTTTTCTCCCACTGAATTTATATCCTGCAAGAGTCAGGTAGCATCTGATTGATGCTAAGAAGACTTAGTCTTTTTGAAATCCCCTCTTTTCCACTCCCACTCAACACTTTTTATACTGTATTAAACATTTATATAGAAATGAATAGACATGATTCTTAACTATCTGTGATATCATAATCACCTTGAAACTGTTTTCCTTTGAAAGCTTGTCCATACCTCAGGCTCTATTTCCACATCACTTAATGACATTGACAGAGTAAGGAAGATGGGGAGAACATGAGACATTTAAATAGCTTCTCAGGTGTTTCTGATAAGCATTCACTGGTGGAAGAAGACTGAATAAGATCTTGAATTCTTAGAAGAGGTTAAAATTTTATAAATTTATTTTCTATTAAAAATGGCAATAACTGGAAACATAATGTTTATGATAATTTCGTTATTTTTAAAACTCGGCAGATTTCATTATGTTTTTTTCAATTATAACACTAATCACCAACCTCTCCCCACCCCTACCCCACTGCCCTTTGAATCACTATAATTTAGCCAAACAGGAAGAGGTTATGAGGATCTCGTATGTGTGAGGCACATGTGTGTCTGACAGCCTAAGACCTTTCAATTCTTTTTGCTCTGAGAGACATTATGTTTACACTCAAAATTAACACAAATAAGGATCTCACTTAAGAACTTTCCATAAAGTGTATTCAAAAGAATGGTGCTACTTCTATTTGAAACTTCTGTAGTATACAAGTATTTTCCTATATAGCAACCATAAAATGTCTGTAAGACAAATGCACTATCAGAAGAGTTTCCTTCTAGGTTACCTGACTTTCATTGCAGGCAATTTCAGTAAGTATATCTGTACTTTCCAGTCTCTTTTGAGCACATACCTTTAAATTTCCCTTTGAACAATTTCTTATGCAAAGGCATCATTGTGTTCCCTTTGTCCACAGCCAAAACATAGGCAGCTTTTGGGAGGGTAGAACAGGGGGAAAAACCCTTCAAGTTAAAATATATTATATCTAATTAAGAGAGAAGCAAGTAGCTTCCCAGTTGAAACCATAATGGTGTTTCCATGTGGAATGATCTAGACAATGAGTTCTAATTTTTTTCCAGGTAATATGAGGAAAATAGGATATATTAAATATAGAAGGCAGATAATGGCCACCCCTACAGAGTTGAATTTCTTTATATCAGAAACTTGTGGATATGTCAAAGATAATTGAATTGAGATTTCAGTTGGAATTAATGTTTCTGACATTAAAATTGGGGGATTATACTGGAATGTCTAGGTAGGCCCAGTATGAATCACAAGCATCCTTAAAAGTAGAAGACACAGGCAGAGAAGAGTTACAGATGTAACTACCGAAGAATTTTTACAGAAATGCAATATTGCTGGCTTTCAAGATGGAGGAAGGAGCCCTGAGCCAGGGAATGCAGGCGGCTTCTAGATAATGGAGAAGGCAAAGCAACCGATTTTTCTCATAGAGCTTCCAGAAAGAAAGCAGCCCAGTCAACAAAGTGATTTTTATTCCAATGAGATCCGTGTTGGACTTCTAACCTAGAGAATTGCAAGATAACAACTTTGTATTATTTTAAGTCACTGAGTTTGGGATAATGTGTTACAGCATCAACAGGAAACTAATACATTCAGAGTAGCCTTTTCTAATATTATGAGTGGACATGAATGATTTGTTACTTATTTCCTAAATAAAGTACAAGAGAAATTCTGAAATCTTCAATAATAATCTGACAGAGAGTGCCTTGACCTTTTACTAACTATGCCTGTCTTGGCTTTTTATATTCATAAACTATATATATTTACTTCTGTGTGACATTTCAAAATGAATTAAATGTATGGACTTAAGTCAGAGCCAAGAGTGAAGATTATGTTTTGCACTTAAACCTCCTTTAATATCTAAAGTTTGACTGAATCACACTCTAAGGGACTTCCTGGCTGTGACATTCCATCCTCCACTGTTATCTCAACATTAGCTTTTAACAATGTGGGGGGTGATTATGTTAAGTAAATTTGTACACTTAACATCATTGTTGCTTATTCTCATAGGTTTTTCTAAAACAGGTAATAAATTTATCTATGTGAAGGAAGGAGCCATTTCAATAGCTCCTGAGCTATCTTTGGAGATGGTTTATTATTCACTTAAGGGAGAATTTTAAACAGAAGTTCTATTGAATTCTCAATGTGGTTGAGAATTATTTATTCTCACAGTTATTTTTAAGTATGGATTTCCCAATCTTCCCAAGAAAAAAGGACTAGGACAGGTGGGCTAGCATCTTGTCGATAGAAAATCTGAGTACTAAAATGGACTCCAAGGGAAGCAGGAACACATTTGCCTTCATTGTGTGGGGACACAGTTCATCCAGCACATCCTTCTGTTGATGTTTACTAATCATAGTAGATAAATACAACAAAAATATATTGTACATATGAGTAAATCAATATTTGTTGTTTATAGTAAACAAATGAGAAAAATTACATTTCTATATATGCACTAAAATTCTTATATAGTAGTGTCACTGAAGGCTAAATAAGGCTGAATGTTTAGGATAAAAGAAACTAAAATCAAGAAAAAAGATCAAGTTTTTGAAGTGATACTGAATATCTCCCAAAACATGGTTATATAATAACTTCATTCAAGTTGGATCCCTAGCCCATATTGTAATGAGATTGCTATGGGCAGAACACTTTTGAGTCTTTGGCACTTGGTAATAAAAGAGAGGGTGTGCATTTTAGACCAGATCATTTTATTCTTCATTTTATAGCTAAGAAATGGAGAGGGCCGGGCGCGGTGGCTCACGCCTGTAATCCCAGCACTTTGGGAGGCCGAGGCGGGCGGATCACGAGGTCAGGAGATCGAGACCACAGTGAAACCCCGTCTCTACTAAAAATACAAAAAAATTAGCTGGGCGTGGTGGCGGGTGCCTGTAGTCCCAGCTACTCGGAGAGGCTGAGGCAGGAGAATGGCGTGAACCCCGGGGGGCGGAGCCTGCAGTGAGCCGAGATCGCGCCACTGCACTCCAGCCTGGGCGACAGCGAGACTCTGTCTCAAAAAAAAAAAAAAAAAAAAAAAAAAAAAAGAAATGGAGAGAACACATGCTACAATTAGTCATAGTAAAGTTCTAGCTTAACACAGACATTAACTTCAGACAAAAATAAAATAGTACCATGTTTGTTCCTGGTCACATCTATCAACCTCTATCATGAAAAAAACCCTGCTTTTTGTTTCAACACTTTGTGACTCTGGGTCAATTTCACTACAGTAAATAGCTATTTACCATGCTCTTCTATTGTTCAAATGATTGAGTTGACTCATTAAAGTTGATTATTACAATAACTCCTCTTCAGTGATGAATTGAAATTTTAGATAAGTTCTGTATGTGACTTTTTTTTAACTTTTTTTTTTCTCCCTAGGGAAGTCAGAGACTGCATCAGAGAAAAACTGGCATATAAAAGGTGTCTTAATTTTTTTTTAAGTAGTTAATGTGGTAAAGTTAAAAACATGTTCTAAAAAGAATGAACAATGGAAACTACAACAGAAAATTTAGGAAAATGTAGCTAGACATTTGTCAGAATAACTTTATTTAAATAAATCTAAAATTAGTTTTCCTTTCCATATGTCACTTTCCAAGCATGTATTCCTGTGTTTATGTGTGTGCATGTATGTGCTAGTGGTGGAGAGGGAGAAGGGTGTAGTGGTGGAAAGGAAGAGAGAAGGATACACTAACTGGAATGAAAGCTGTCATTGCTAAGATACAGTTTGAGGAATGCACTCATCCATTCATTAATTCTAAGATATGGTTTGAGAAATGCACTTATCTACTCATCCATTTATTCAATAAATATTTAATAAGTGCCTACTATGTTACCCAAAGTAGTTTAGGAGCTGGTAAATTAATGGTGAAATGTACCTATATCAGATATATCTGGTGTATTTCGGGGATTGCACAGAGTAAATAGATTTGACCAACTTAATTTATATGAGACAATTTATTTCCAATAAGGGTTTTGGAGACAGAGTGAGTGGGGATATGTTAGGAATGATGGGTTAAGAGAAAGGTTGCATGTTATCTGTTTTTGACTTAATCACTTGATCCAGCTTCCTAGAAACAATCCCAGGACTTAAGGAGAGAGGATCTGTAATTAGAAGCTAGAGCAACTGCTTTCACGTTGAAACTTATGTAGTACCCACTTAGGCCCAGATAACAAAGTGTGACACAAAGTCAGGAAGGGGTGCATTTTAGCACTTTTGCATAGAAGAATCATGGCTTCTGCATTTGTAATGCAGTGATACCTTAGTCACTTGAAGGTTTGTAGCTCTGTAGTGTTAGGAGCCAAAAGCCTTGACATAAACATCAGTTCCATCAGGGCTGACAACAAAAGGCTATCTCAAATGGTAGAGTAAGTAGTAGAAGTAGGCATCCTAAAAGACTTTCTGGAAGAGTTGGGTGAGATTTTATGGGAATTTAAATTTAGAGTTGCTAAGACATGTCTTTGTTTATCTTTCACTGACAAGCTCTGATTTTTGAAATTAAAAAAAAAATCTTTTAACCTAAATTTTACTTTTATGATCCCTAAAATGAAATTATAGTAGCCACTTTAAGGGATTGTTATGAGAATTACATTAGATAAAGCAGAAAAAGTGGAGTTTTTAAACAATATATATTTATTTTTAATTTTGCATTGATACATAATAGTTGTTCATATTTTGAGGGTACATATGATTTTTGATACATAGCTACAATGTGTAATGATCAAATCAGGGTTGAATTCATTTGGTATTGCATACAAAGATAAATGGACTCTGGGAAATAGATTTGTGTCTCAGTTATAATTAAAAAGTAAATATTAAGAAAAAAAATAAGTAGGAATTTTTGCAGAAGCAAATTTAAATGCTTTGAGGTTGGAAATCTTTTGGAGCCAAAAAGTTTAGGTTTAATCTGACTATAAAACTGTACCCTCTTTCCTTCAATGGGAAACCAGTAATTGTTAACATCAGCAAAATAATTTACTTCTAAAAGATTGCCTTTTGGAGTTAATTATAAGATATAAGTAGTTTCGTTCTCTCATTAAAATAATATCCTTGTGGGAACCAGAGAATGGTTTGAAAGCAGGCACTAGAAGGACTAATATAACTTAAGTAACTCCTTTTGATTTTTCTTAATCCTGAGAATTTTGGCCACAAACCAGTGACTTTGCCTTAGCAGCAGATGTCAATTTGTAAGGTCTAGCAGTCCCCCAAAGAAGAGAACATGTAGCTGGTTTTAAAGCTAACAATAAAGCAGAATCCAGCCTTCTGTCTTACCACCCTGCCATATTCAGAACTTCAGGAAAAGTAATTAGTGTGGTGATGGGAATAGTGTCAATGCCCCCCAAACTAAAATTTTTCGTTATTACAGAATATTATTAAAATATATGTGCTTTAAAAATATTAGGGCCAATCATTATGTTTATAGGTTCATATTAAACAAAGAGATTAAGAAACATAAGGCACTAGGTTATATTGAATATAATTTACTTATTTATTCAATAAGTTACATTAAAGATATAAATATTAATATTAACCCTTCTCTTTTTTAAAAAAAAAAGCTTAATTGGAGCAACAGACAAACCAAATAATATTTATAATGCATTATGATTAATTCCATGCTAGAGGTATACACAGAATAATTTTTAAAAATTGTGCGAGAGAATCAGTAAATTCTTATAAATATCACAGATTCTGCTGAGTACTGAAGGCAAAATTGGACTGTGCCAGATGAAAGAGTGTTATGATAATAAGAGTGGTCCCAGCAGACAAGACAACACTTGAGGAAGAAGAAAGTATGACTGATAATATGCTCACAGCCCTGCAAGTAAGCTGGCTCACTTGGGGTAGGAGATGGGGCAAGGGAGGTAAGAGGGGACAGAAAATGACTCCAATTTGCTCAGAATCCATCATGGCCCATAAGTACAAAGAACTTTGAGGAACAGAGTATTGCATGGGTGTGAAATGGTTTGCTATTTAGAATTTATAATACATAATTGTTATAGTAGTATTCAGGGTTCCCTAATTCCTGTTTAGGACACACAAATGATATTGATAATGTGTTGGGAGGTCTGCAAAATGAGAATTGAAGTCAATAAGTAACAATTGTATGTACTTTCAGCCCAACAGTTAAGCAAATGTATATTTATGAGTGCTGAAATTTAGGAAATTGCTAAATATTAGTCTTCACTTTTACTGTGGGTTTTGGTCAGTCTGACTTTTTCATTAGTACAGCAATTTCATGATCCAATGAAGATTACCAGTGTTTTGTTTCCTAGCCAGATTTCTCAGAAATTCTCTGGCTTTGTCAAACATATGTAAACTGGAATGACTATTAACTTGTAAATTTGATCAATGCAGATAGTATATATGAATAATTTATAAACAGAAAATAACTATTTCCAACAATAGTAACCTCTTTGTCTTACAAATCTACACATATTTTTCAATGTCTCAGTTAAGAATGCTGTTGAGATACATTTTCATATTAGTTTTATTTATAGATTTCAAGTTATGGATCTTCATATTTAAACTTATCCTGTTGGAAATTCAGTAGCTCACATATATCTGGCAAACATATTCTTAGGGTCAGGGAAATAGACGCACTTAAAAGTTTTTAAAAATTAAAATATTATTTGAATATTATAAGGGATAAATATAAAGTTTTCAAAATGACACCTATGATATTGTATTTATTAAGAAGAATGGTTTTTATTTGATGTACTTTATTGAAAAAATGCCCCTTGTTATTTAACATGAGTTACAAACATCATCACTGGGAGTTAGATAAACATAAAACCCACCACAGAGAATTAGCTATGGATGTACAGCACAACTTATTGTTCAGTTTTCTTGTTAAAGACCAAAGTCTTGAACTAGTTCTCATATTTACAAAAGAAAACTGGTCATGAGACATCTTATAAAATCAAGAATGCAATCCCATTCATAATAACCACAAAAATAATAAAATACTTAGGACTACAGCTAACCAGGGAAGTAAAAGATCTCTACAATGAGAACTACAAAACACTGCTCAAAGAAACCACAGATGGCGGAAACAAATGGAATCCATTCCATGCTCATGGATAGGAAGAATCAATATTCTTAAAATGGCCACACTGCCCAAAGCTATTTACAGATTTAATGCTATCTATTTCAAACTACCAATGACACTCTTCACAGAAATAGAAAAAAAAACTATTTTAAAATTTATATAGATCCAAAAATAGAGCCTGAATAGCCAAGGCAATTCTAAGCAAAAAGAACAAAGCTTGAAGCATCATGTTACCCAACTTCAAACTGTACAATAAAACAACAGTAACTAAAACAGCATGGTACTGGTACAAAAACAGACACATAGACCAATGGAACAGAATACATTCCAAAAATAATGCCACATACCTACAATCATCTGATCTTTGGCAAGGCAAACAAAAACAAGCAATGGGGAAAAAACTCCCTATTCAATAAATGGTGCTGAGATAACAGGCTAACCTTATGCAGAAGATTGAAACTAGACCCCTTCCTTATACTATATACAAAAATTAACTTAAGATTGATTAAAGACTTAAATGTAAAGTCTAAAAATGATAAAAACTCTGGAAGATAACCTAGGAAATACAATAGGACCTGGCAAAGATTTTATGATAAAGATGCTAAAAGCAATTGCAACAGAAACAAATATGGACAAATGGGGCCTAATTAAACTAAAGGGCTCCTACACCAAAAAAAAAAAAAAAAAAAAAAGACAAGCTACAGAGTTGGAGAAAATATTTGGAAACTATGAATTTTTTTTTTTTACCTACAAAGGTCTAATATCCAGAATCTGTAGGGAACTTAAACACATTTACAAGCAAAAGACAAAATACCCCATTAAAAAGTGGGCAGTGGGCAAAGGACATGAACAGATGCTTTTCACAACAAGACATATATGTGTCCAAGAAGCATTAAAAAATGCTCAACATCACTAATCATTAGAGAAATGCAAATCAAAATCACAATGAGATACCATCTCATATCAGTCAGAATGGCTATAATTAAAAAGTTTAAAAGTAACATACTGGCATGGTTGTGGAAAAAAGGGAACACTTGTATACTCTTGGTGGGAATGTAAATTAGTTCAACTATTGTGGAAAGCAGTGTAGTGATTCCTAAAAAAAACTTAAAACAGCACTATCATTCCACCTAGAAATCCCATTATTGGGTATATTCCCAAAGAAATGTAAATAATTCTGCCATAAAGACACATGCATGTATGTTTATTGCAGCACTATTCACAATTGCAAAGTCATGGAATCAGCCTTAATGTCCATCAACTGTAGACTGAAAAAAGAGAATGTGGTAAATATACACAATGGAATACTACACAGCCATAAAAAAGAATGAGATCATGTCCTTTACAGCAAGGTGGATGGAGCTGCAGGGCATTATTCTAACAAAACTAACACAGGAACAGAAAACCGAATATCACATGTTCTCGCTTGTAAGTGGGAGCTAAACAATGAGGACAAATGGAAACAAAGAGGGGAACAACAGACGTTACTTGAGGGTGAAAGGTGGGAGGAGTACTTACAGGGTACTATGCTTATTAGTTGGGTGACAAGATAATCTGTATACCAAACCCCTGTGACACATAGATTACCTATATGACAACCCTGCATGTGTACCCCTGAACCTAAAATGAAAGTTAAAAAAAGAATATAACACCAAATTACATATACTGTATAGTTAATATTTTATCTTATCTTAATGGCAGTAGTACCACTATTTATTTATTGTTTTTGTTTCAATTTTAAGACTGATGAAAAAGACAAGAGAGACTACAAAATAATTTAATAGAGTTAAAAATAATTTTCAATCAATAAACCTCATATAACCTTACTGCTGGCTAATGTTCTGATTGACAGAGAAATGTTCAGAGGATGGAGTATAATTCTTAGATATAATTTTAGTTTACAGCCTGCTATAAAGTGCTAATGTATTGAAGAAAATACAGAATGAGAGAGAGAAAATGAAGAAAAGAGGAGAGGAAAGGGAGGAAGGGCTGATAAACAATAATTCTAGTGTGAGATACTGTCTACTAATTTATTCAGATAGAAGAAAATAATGAAATATATATGATAGAACCCATATAAAAGAAGAATATTTGAATGTTTGTCTTGATCAGTGGAGACAGGTGATAATTTATTACAGAAGGTTACCATAAAACTGTGAATTTTATGGCTGTGGCTCATTTTTAAGGTTCTCTTAAAAATTGAAATGGGAAGTTTAAAACATCCCGTTTCCAGAATATGACCTTGGAAATTGTCTTGGGAGGCTTCCTTTTAGTAAACTCCTTAATACTCTATCCATGTCATGGGCTTCTCAGGAATTGCTTCCTTAATTAGAATATATATTTTACAATAGTTTCTAATTAACCGATATTCTTAAAAAATTAAATAATTCTGGAAGCCTCATAGTGAGGTAATTTAAGATACACTCTAGGTTGTATATAGGACAAGTTTTATTATTTTCATTAAGGTGTAGTATGGCCTATAGATCTTTTGAATTACAAACAGAAGTCATTTATATTTTGGTTCACATGTATTTTGACTTAAGGAGTACATCAAAGGCCAACTTACAGTATCTTCTTTGAGGTTTTAAGGAAGGTCTGATGCTGACAAGAAGTGCCAATTTTCTCCATTTAGGACACTAATTATATTCACATAACCACTTGTTCGTTACCACTTTCTAATATTTACTTTAAGTAACTAATGTTTCATAAATAAACATTAAATCTAAAATGTTAATACATTAAAATATAATAAATAGGAGCAGAAGAAGTGAGAAACTATGAATGAAAATATTGAACAGACTTTATGGTAACTCAAAATTTATAAATAGGTTTCAAATAAAGTGGATATATAAAGAAAGACATAATTATTTTTATAACACTCTCTATATGTAAGTTAATATTTACAATGTTTATGTAACATGGACTAAAGGAGTATACTCAGGAGCAATTAAACACAAAAACAAGTTGTTAGATCGGTCTAATTGTAAGGTCTAATATTCTCAAACACAGGTAAGTTAGGCAGGGTTTAGTACAGGCTACTGGGTTTGTGAGGGCTTATATACTTACAGAATGATATTTTTTATTTTGAGACAGTTGCTAAAGGCACAAATAGTTCTCATGTCTTCAAGATGCAAAGGTATCCTCAAGTTTGTAAAATCCTGCCACCTCTGTAAACATGCAAGGAAATGTCCTGGTAACATGGGGAACATGGTCTTTGCTTCAGCCCTGATAGAGAGTGTGGGAATGGCAGATATATAACACATAGAGGAGTTATAAATATCTCCAGGCATTATAAGATGATCTACTCTTGTTTTTAACTCAAACTCTTATTTAGAGATTCCAGGATGATAAAACTCTGCCGGGTATGTTTAGAAGTTTGATTATGCTTATTCTTGTTTATGTCTGGTGAAAATATTCTCTCTGAGTGATAAGAGAAATAGAAAGGGAGTTGATATATATGGAATGGATCTTTTTCTATCATCACTGATAATTTTGCATTTCTTGAAATGAAAAAGGATAATCAAATAAAAAGTAAGACTGTTAATAGTATTATATTTGTCATGAGCCACACTATGTATATATGCTTTCTATATAACTATATTATTTCAGTTGTCTTAATAATGGATTGAAAAGGCATATGTTAGTTATCTGTCATGCTATAATGGCATATACACGTTCTTTGTGTATATTATGCTATAATGATATATATGTTATTTTTATTTTTATTATATTAAATTAGATTAAAAATAGTATAATTTTCAATGGAAATAACTGTTATCACCTCGGTATCACCTTGAAGGTTTTTAAATAATTTTTTTATTTATTTATCTTGCTGTAGGAAAGTGAAGCTACAGTCTTTAATACTTAGCTATAGAAAAGGAAGCAATCGTTTCTGGATTTGTAGTCTGTATTGAAGTGCTAATACGTTGAAGAAAATAGAATTCAGATTCATCCAGGTAGTTGGATATCTACTGCATGTATGCAGAGGTTTTTGTGACAAGTTCCATTAGAAAGCTGATCAACACAAAACTAAATAAGGTTTCCTCCAGTTATTCTGAATAACATTTTTGGCATCACCAAAGACTCCTATTTGATTTTACTTACATTTTTGCTTATGGTTAAGTCCTGCCAGACTTACATCTCTAGTTTCTCTTGCAATTTTTCTCTCTGTTTAATCCTTGCTGAGCACTAGTCCATGGCTTTCTCTTAATACAAATTGGTGATCTGTCCTCCTGACCAATTTCTCATTTGTCTTTCTATGTTCTGTTTTCTGTCACCATTCCAAATTTCCACTATAGTCTCCCACTTAACCATATGCATCTTGTGACAACATCAAGCTAAATGACTTGTTTTATGAGAGATTTCCGATTTCCCTCCTATATGTTACTTTTTGCAGTCATGCCTCCCACTTGGCGTATCTACTCTCTTTCAAGTCTACCCATAACAGTTCCTCTCATTTATCAAGACAGTACAAAATAACTTTTTTGAGTAGCTCTTTCTTTCCCTCCTACCTCAAAGTAATCATTTCCTCCTACACATAGCCATAATATTCTGAAGTTCATTTATGTCATTTTACCTATTACCGTATACTTACGCTTGTGTCTTACCTCTTTAGGAGGGAAGATCTTTTATCTCATTGTATGAAAAAATCATAGTTTATTTTCTACCGTACTTTGTACAGGGTAGTTCTTCATCATTGTCTGGAATAAACAAAGGAGGAATGAAGAGCATTGCTTAGTAGGACCTCTAAAAAATGAGAAAAAATATTCAAATAATCTAACCGCTATATGTTGAAAAGGAGCCACTAAAGGTTGATAAAATATGATGTGTATGACTTGGACATAGGAAATGATTCTATAGAATTATCACTGGATAGCTAACTCAAGAATTTTGTTTCTTTTTTCTTTCTTCCTTTCTTTCTGCTTTTGACACAGGGTCTTGCTCTGTCACCTAGGCTGGAGGGCAGTGGCTTGATCACTGCTCACTGCACCCTTGACCTCCAGGGCTCAAGCAATCCTCCCACCTCAGCCTCCTGAGTAGCTGGGACAACAGACGCATGCCACTGCACTGGGCTAATGTATTTTATTATTTTTTTTTTATATAGAGACAGAGTCTTGCCATGCTGCTCAGGTTGGTCTTAAACTCCTGAGCTCAATCAATCCCCCTGCCTAAGCCTCCCAATTGCTGGGATTACAGGTGTGAATTAAAGGGCCCAGCCACCTTGTTCTTAAAAATGAAGATCTTCCCAAGGACTAAACGACAGAAAAGGAAGACACAAAGAGTCACATTCTTACCTTCTTCTCTACCAAATTTAAAAAAAAAAAAAGCCTTCATTCATAACATAATTTTTTTTTTTTTTTTGAAACAGAGTCTCACTTTGTCTCCCAGGCTGGAGTGCAGTGAACTGATCTTGGCTCACTGAAATCTCCACCTCCTGGGTTCAAGTGATTCTCCTGCCTCAGACTCCTGAGTAGCTGAGACTACAGGCACCCACCACCATGCTCGGCTAATTTTTGTATTTTTAGTAGAGGTGGGGTTTTAATTTTTATGTTTGTACCATTTTAATGGTGTTTTTATTCATGGAAATTGAAGGGAGAAAGAAATCATTTTTTGTACTTCATGTTTGTGTCTATTGACCACTTTAAAGAAAAAAGACTTATTATGTTATTTGAAAGAATATGATTGGTATGCTCACCTCCTCTACTAACATTCTATCATTTTTAACAAGCTACATAACAGGCTATACCACTAGGAAGGCATATATAAATGGCAAAAGTGTTTGTCATAAGAAAAAATATGAAAAAAAAACCCACAAAAGATTGAAAGTGAGTTTTGAATACTTGTTCCCTTTTGAGGAGAAGGGCACAGTTTAAGTTATAAAAACTAGTAGGATAATAAACCAGAATACATTTATGTAGTTTAGAGTATGGTAAAATTAATACTTCTCTCTAAAGGAAATGCTTACTTTTGATATTTAATACTTTATTGGAAACTCAAAATAGATGCATTAATCCTTCCAAGTATACAATTTTTTTGTCACCTAGATTTCACCATGCTATAGAGAATGTAGAGTTGATTTGGCCACTGATGATCAATTTTTCCTTTGAACACTTATTGCTGTAATTGTAGTAAAATAAAAACTCTCATATTTCTTGAATATCTTCTGTGTCCTAGGCTTTCTTCCTTTATGTATATAATCTCATTTAATTTCACAAAATTCTGATGGGGTTGTTATTATTTTCCAGATGAACAATTGAAGTTTTTAGTTTAACTTGTCCAGGATTATGCAGCTACATGACCAAGATGGATTCAAAACCTGATCTTAGGATGCCAAAGCCAATGGCTTTATTTCATGCTGATATTTGGGTCCATTTGTAAGTAGACTTTAGAGCTAAAAACTACAATTTTTTTTTACAGGGGAGACATCCCTTACTGTTAAAGTAAACTTTTAAGATATAATTTTATGGTTACCATATATACGTGTGTGTATAGAGATCTCCTACATACATGTATAGACATATATATGCATATATATGTGTGTGTGTGTGTGTGTGTGTGTATGGGGAGGAGATATTTATGTCAACGATGAGAGGTCCTGGGTATTATAACTCTTCAGAAAGTTTCTTACAAACCTTAGCCAGTCAACTGTTTGAAAAGAAATGACTCCAAGCAAAAGGAACAATTCTTATTAAATTATTGTTAAGAATTAACTATGTGCTAGGGAACTCTAAAAACTTTATATACATTAAACCATTCAATCATTGTAACAATGTGTTAATGTAGTGATATCACCTTAATCCTTTAGATGCAAATAGTTTTAGAGAGGATTGATACTTGCCTAAACTCACACAACTAGCAAATAGCAAAGCAAAGACGGGAACTTGATTTGATTTAACTACTTCTTTAATGCTTCCAACAATATACAGTTGACCCTTGAACAACACTTTTGAATGGCACAAGTTCACTTATATGCTGTTTTTTTCAACAATTATATTGGAAATGTTTTTGAGATTGTGACAATTTGAAAAAACTCAAATAAATTACATAGACTAGAAATATTTAAAAAATTAACAGAAAGTTAGATATGGCATGAATGCACAAAGTATTGTATGTATGTAGATTGTAGTCTATTCTATCTACATGTATGTAGACTGTGGTCTATTGTGTCACTTACTACCATAAAATATACACAAATCTATGATAAAAAGTTAAAATTTGTCAAAACCGACACACTAACACTTACAGATTGTGAACGGCACTATTCACAGTTAAGTGAAATATAAACAAATGCAAGGATTCAGTATCAAATCTTAATTGCATAAAACTAGCAGTAGTTCATATTGTACCACTGTTATTTCGTAGTCACCTTCTATTGCTATTGCAGCAAGATTAACTGTTGTGAGTGTCCACTTAAAGTGTCCTATGATGCTAATAATCTCCCTGTGATCATTTCATCCCTCCAGTAAATTGAATATGATGGTACAAAAATGAGCTCTTGTGGTTCTTGAATTGTGTTCATCCTGTTTAGTGCAATATCAAAAACCTTGAATAACACCATGGGACCCATACGAAGTGCCACTAGTGATGCTGGACGTGCTCTCAAAAAGCAGAGAAAAGTCACAACATTACAGAAAAATGTTGAGTTGCTTAATATGTATCATAGAGGTCTGTAGTTGCAGGTCCCAACAATTTCAGCACAAATGAATCCAGTTAAATGTTGTTGCAAAAAACGAAAATAAAATGTGTGAAGCTATCATTGCAACTATCCCAGCAGGAGCCAAAACCTCGTACTTTTTGTGAAATACCTTTTCATATTGTATTAAAAATGCAGATTTTATGTAGGTGCAGGATTGCTATAAGAAAGGCATAACTGTGGAGTCTAATATGATTTTAGAGAAATCTAAGTTACTACAATAAAGCAAAAAAAAAACCAACCAAACAGACAAAAACAGGTGAAGTCTCTAAAGTTGTGGAATTTAATGCCAGAAAAGGATGGTTTGACAAATTTAGAAAGAAGTTTGGCTTTAAAAATATCAACATAATGGAAAAAGCAGCTTGTCCTAATCAAGAGGCAGCAGATGTGTTCCCCAAATATCATTAAGAAAATCACTGAAAAAAGAAGGGTATCTGCCTGGACAGTTTTTGAATACAGACGGAAGTGCTCTATTCTGAAAAACAAAAAGCCACTAAGGATATTTATTAGTAAGGAAGAGAAGTGCGTACCAGAATTTAAAGGCAGGAATAGCAAAGCTAACTCTAATGTTTTGTATAAATGCAGTTTGGTGATCAAGACTGCCCTTATATATGAAGGTGCTAATCCCCAAGCCTCAAGTTCTCCACCTGCTGCCAGTATTTTGGATGTACAACAAGATGGCCTGGAGAGGGAGAACCCTTTTTTCTGGATTGGTTCCATTGATGGTTTGTCCCTGATGTCAGAGGAAAGCTTGCCAGTGAGATACCGTTTTTTAAAGTTCTTTTGATATTGGACAATTCCCCTGGCCAGCTAGAATGCCCCTATGACCACCTTCCACATCAAAGGTGTCAAAATGGTCTACTTGCCCCCAAACACGTTTCTCACTAAGCCTCTAAATCAAGGAGTCACGAGGCCCTTTAAGACTCATTAACCATGATATTCTATGGAAGGAATTATCAATGCTATGCAAGAGAACTCCAACAGAGAGAACATCATGAAAGTCTTGAAGGATTACGCCATTGAAAATGCCATCATTGTTATGGAAAAAGCCATGGAAGTCATCCAGCATGAAACAATAAGTTCTTGATATAGAAAACTGTATTCAGATGTTGTGCACAACTTCACAAGATTTATGACACAGCCAATAAAGCAAATCATGAAAAGAATTGTGGATATGGCAAAAAAAGATGGGTGAGGGTCAAGAGTTTCAAGGTATGAATCTTGGAGAATTCCAAGAGCTGATACACATCATACCAAAGGAATTAAGACAAGACAACTTGATGGGGATTGCTTGAGTCCTTCTGAACCAACGCCAGATGATAAGGAAGAACACTTAGAATAAGTGGTGCCAGAAAACAAGGAGACATTAGACAATCCAGCAAAAGGGCTCTGGTTAAGCAAGATTGATTTCGGCTTCTTTTATGACATAAACTCTTCTATGAAAAGGGCACCCAAAATAAAGCAAGTTGTGGAACAGGGATTGGTACTATATATAAACATTTTAAGAGAAATGAAAAAGAAAAACAGAAAGAAATTGCAAAGTATTTCTGTAAGGTTACACCAAGTAACTTACAAGTATACCCGGCTCTCCTGCCTCCACTTCCATCCTCCACCTCTTACACCTCTGCCACCCCTGCCTGAGACAGCAAGACCAACCCCTCCTCTTTCTCCCTCTCCTCAGCCTACTCAAAGTAAAGATAACAAAGTAGACTTTTGTGATGAGCAATTTTTACTTAATAAATAGTAAATATATTTTCTCTTTCTCATAATTTTTAATAGCATTTTCTTTTCTCTATCATACTTTATTATAAGAACACAGTATATAACACATATAAAATACAAAATATGTGTTAATCAACTGTTTACACGCTCTGTAAGTCTTCTGGTCAATAGCAGGCTATTAGCAGTTAAGGTTTTGGAGTCAAGATAGATGTGCAGGGAGTTGGAACCCCTAATCCCCATGTTTGAGAGTCAACTGTAATTTTAAAATCTCACTTTTCAATCAAACATGATGCTGAAGTCTGTTGCCCTTTTATTACTCTCCCAGTCTCATTGACAATAAATGTGTTTCCTCATTTACCATTAACTTCACACTCATTTGTTCTAAGAAGAATTCATTTTTATTACCAATTGCTTTGCTATTACGCAGACACCACTTTGCAGCTGTATAGCCCTTTAGCAGGTACTTGTTCCCCTGTGGTCTTTGTACAGGTCTTGTTGTACATTCATGTACTTTCTATTTTTGGATGTTTATTTTTCCGTAGGGCTCTTTGTGCTTTGTTGGGTTTGTTTGGAGATAATTGAAATCAGTAAGAAAAGCAGTGGCAGCAGAAAGTCTAATTCGCTCATTGATGGCTAGAAAAATTCCCTGGGAATTTATGAAAATCTGTATCTATCTGCTTCTATTCAACTCAATTTGTAGAGTTTGAAAGAAACAAGCATCTGGACAGTCTCTGACCAGTAGCATCTAAAGAAAAATAAAGCAGTGATTTGATTTTCATTAATGTTAAATTTTCTATGCTAAATTCAAATGTAAACCGAATAATATTTTTAGTATTGTTGATTATATCATCTTTTTTTTCCAAGTGACTTTTGTGTTATAAAAATTGTTCTTTAGTTATATAAGATACATATAGAGTGTAAAGAATGGAAATTATTTGGGAGTAAACATTCCCTGCCTAGTACATTATATCCCATAAATTTGAAAAAAAAACTTTATAGGTTTCTATTGTTAAGCATTACAATAGATTTTATAGGATGGCTGAAAGCATTTTTGTAGTTCAGTAATAGCAGTGGAGTCAGTCTCCTCATTTGAAACATGAGACATAACTCTGAAAGAGGCAGGAGCATTATCAAAACACCCAGGATGTGAGGAGAATATCACAAAGTTACTTCTAGAGCCTGTTTGACTCTTAGGTTTATATTTAAGTTTTCAGATTCCTCTAAGCTATTGCCAAGGAGTTTTAGATGAACACAAAACCAGTAAAAGGAGCAAGATGTGGCAGTGAGGAAGTCGAATGCTCTCAGAGAAGACATGAGCATTATTTCTGGGAGAGTGAAGGTAACAATCTAAAATCACTAACTTTGAAGGTGACTCAGTTTAAGGCTCCTGATTAGCAAAATATTTTAATAAATGAGAATCTTTTTATAAGACATTGTAGCATAAACTCCTCCTGCAATTAGAATAAAAGTAGTTCACTTTGCTCTATATGAGTTCATACATTAATTTGTTTATTTGTTCCACATATGCTAGGCACTGTTCTAGGATCTGGGATATAGTGATGAATAAGGCAGAGAAAATAACTAATCATATAAAATAACTAATCATATAAAATTTACTTTCTGTCTACATTACAGTTAAAGATTTACAAGCCATCTCTAAGAACTTTTAAAGAACAGAATAAGGTGCATTATTTTATTCCTGAAGTCATATGGGAAAAGCATGTATCTGTGGAAAACTAAAATAAATCACAAAACAATTAGACATTATTAAAATGTCTTATTGTTTATTAGACATTGAAGAAAACATAGTGTGTTTTGAGATGAGGGTTAAAATCAGCATTTACCAGAGAAGCCCTGCATAAGATAGTGAAAAGTTCTGTTGTTTTGAATTGTTATTTAACTCCAAGAACAACTAGCATCATAAAATACGTTGTTAAGGGAGATGGCTATCTGTTAACACAAATGCTTTTAGTCTTACTGGCAACAGCCAAGAGAAACTATGAAAAGATAAAAGTGATCATTTTTTTTTTCTAATTTGAAATCACTACTTAGTTGAAAGTGGAGTGAATTTAAATCATTTTATTATCAATATTTTAATAATCTTTCTCTTTGTGAAGAATGATGTGTGTCTTCCTCTGCACCCATATAAATACATAATTACAATTCTGGCAAAATAACCATTTGAAATAACCTTTTCTCAGCAGGTAGATGTATGTTGTTTCACTAAAAACATGAAACAGATATCTGCTAAGAATTTGAAGAATTTGGCGTAGGGCTTTTTGATCCAATGTCAAGAAAAGTTTATAATTATTTTCTCTATTTAAAAAATGACCAATATTGATGTTACAAGGTCAACATTATTTCTTGTCTTTGGCTCAACTAGAGTTCCTTTTAAGTTGAAACTTTAATTGAGCAATAAGGTATACAACTTTGAGTCAGAAGTATGTTAAAATACCAAATGTTTCCAAAGAAAATTATTTTGTATTTTGTTCTTTTTATATTGACGATTCATTGTTAAACTTGTAACTTTTACCTTTTGCCGCCCCCCCCCCCCCCCCCCCCCGCCCCCTGCTCCACTTTTTTTTTTTTAAGGCAGAGTCTCATTCCATCACCCAGGCTGGAGTGCAGTGGTGTGATCTCTGCTCACTGCCGCCTCCACCTTCTGGGTTCGAGTGATTCTAGTCTCCTGAGTACCTGGAATTACAAGTGCACACAACCATGCCCAGATAATTTTTGTATTTTTAGTAGAGACGGGGTTTCACCATGTTGGCCAGGCTGGTCTCAAACCCCCTATGTCAAGTGTTCTGCCTGTCTCGGCCTCTCAAAGTGTTGGGATTACAGGCATGAGCCCTTTTGCCCCTTTCTTAACTGATGATGACTTTCTGACTTCTCATACATTTTATCATAGATAATGTCTTTTGCACATAGTTCAGCCAATTTGACTACAACTTACATGAAAGAATAGTTCAGGTTTAAGCTATTGCCTTATAATTATTTAAGAATTGGTGCTCATAGAACTAATGCTTTTGCATAGTTGTGCCCACCCACCTAAATCTCCCTACATGTACCTTATATTTAGGTGATATTTTTGACATACTCTGTATCTAAAAATATCAAAGATATTTTTACAAGAAAGTAGAGTGGGAAGGAGTCTATGGAATATAATGTATTGACAGATTATTACTAAGTTAAATAAAGGCTCAAAAATTGTAAGCCTTGCTTTTTTAAAATTATCCTTTGTGACTTAAATAGATTTTGGTGAATTTTAAATTTTATTTGCTTAGTGTCAAAAGAAGAGGCAAAAAAACAGAATGCAAAGCAGTAAAACAAGGCATTTACTGGGGTCTTAGGAATTGCAATTTGGGAGACACAGTTTCATCATCAAGCCAAATTGTGTTCTGAAGACAGAGAGGGGAAGAGGAGTTTTTAAAAGGAAGCTAAGGGTGATTACAGAAATTGTTTTGAAAGAATTATCATTGGTGGAGGTGACAGGCTTAGAACAGGAGTTAATAGTTCGTTGGTTGTTGCTATTCAGGAGTTGCAGCACTGGCAAAATTCAGTTGTTTTCAAGTATGTTGTGATTGTGGCTGTTTGGCCAAGTTCAAAGGTTCAAGACAATTTCCTAGGGTTTTTGTTTTGTTTTTATGTTTTTGTTTTTAAGGACGTAGGTCATGTTCATTTCAGAAATCTGAACCAGAGTGACACCATTTTGTGTATGACATTTCACAATAGTAAGGAATAGTATGGAAAGTGGCTCAGCAATTAGTGCAAGTTAGCTATGTAGCCATGGAACTATTGTGGTTCACTCATTCAGGAGTTATTTAAACTATTAAGGCAATATACAATGTAGGCACTAAGAACACAAAGGTAAATAATGTATAACACTTAATTTCTAGGAGCACAGGGTTTAGCATGGAGTACAAATAAATGATTGAAATAATACACAAAATTGCTACCAGTATATGAGTTATGTATGGATATGATAGTTTTCCCTATGCTTCAGATGGGGAACATGACATACGATTTTGACACTGAAGAAAAGTTTCAGTTCACTGTGAAGAGAGGAAAACGATGATCAACCCAGGCATCACAAATAACATTTACAGAAGTACTGATGCGGAATAAAGAATCCTAAGTGCATGTTGAGTAATTGAACCTGATTTTGCAAATGTAGGATGGCTTTGTATGACATGCTAATTTATTTAAACTTTAAAAATAAAATGCCAACTTGATAGAATTAGAGTATCTGGAGAAAAAGTTGGGACACTTAACAACAAAATGCAATGTAGACTGATACTTGCAAAATGTAAACTTGTAATAAATTTCCCATTCAGTCTTCAGAATTCAAATACAAGTGTATTTAAATGTTTAAAAATAAATGCTAACCATCATAGCCAAAATACTACACTTTAAGTATTTTTGTTACGTGATATTAAATACATAGATTTTTATGTGTTTTCCAATTTTGGTTTTACTATCAGAGAAATAATATGGGGCAGTTTATTTACCAATTAGAACAAAACATATTAGGATTTTTTATGAATTTAAAACATAGAGTAAAATTTCCTCCTCTCAAAGGAAAAAAATTACAAAAATAAGTAAAAGGAGCAGAGAATACCCTAACACTGCCCAAAATGTGAGAGACACAACTTATAACATAAACTTTGGAAAGTTCTGTGCATAGATAGATTTTATTGCGAACTCCTTGCTCTTCCAAATTTCCATGTGCACAACAAATAAAGAAAAAGGGGAGAACTTGCAAACAGTTTAAGAGCATATATTATGAAGTTGCTAAAAATAACTAAATCAGCCTATGAAAATCAGAGAAAAGTAACGAGTATCTAAGATGATGAAAAACAAACTAATCTTTTTTTTTGCTTTTTCTTCATAAAACATTTAATACTAGAAAAGAGTGAAATGACTTCTGCAATGTATCAAGGAAAAAATAGTCTTAAATGTGTAATAGATTAGATATATTTCACTAATATAGTCTTCTAAAAAGAAAATTCTGAACATTTTTCAGCTTAACATTATTTCAGCTACCCAAATAAGAACTCAAAATCAACACATCTGAAATGGTGAACCCACAGTATGAAATTGTGGCAGTGAGAATTGGATTTATTAAAATATAGAACAAAGGGGAAAAACATTTTGGTAATATTATTTAAATAACAAATATTACACATTTTAAAAGATATTAAATATAATAATATTAAATGGCATATAATGTCTTAGTGCTATTTCTAAACACACACTCAATATTCTGTATTCTACTTCAGTGCCTCTGTAAATGTTACTTCTGATGTCTGGGTGGGTCATCTTTCTCCCTTCTTCACAGTGAACTGAAACTTTTCTTCAATGTTTAAATCCCATATCATGTTTCCCATCTGAAGCATAGAGAAAGCTGTTACACCCACATATACCTCATATATTAGGAAGGAAGTTACAGTAAAATGAAATGTAATAGTACTTTATTCTAAAAGTAGTACATAAAAAATAGAGGCTTGTTATGTTAATTAAATTTGTAACAGTAATAGTACTGAAACTGAAATTATCTATATTATATTTTCCAAGATTCCAGGTTAACAAAAACAAACAAAATAACAAAGTATACAGGAAGATCTAGAAGGCAAGAAAAATCAGTGTATATGGGAATTCCATCTTCAGTTAGGATCTAGAACATCCTGATCTTCCCTGTCTTTTTAATTGTAGGTGGAGACCTTCTACAGAAAAGGTCCCACTCTATACCCTGGGGGAAGATATGCTGATTTCACAAAGCTTCCATAAAAACTCAAGAGGGATGGGTTCCAGAGCTTCTGGAAGGCTGAAGATGTGGAAGATTCTGGAGGGTGGTGCACTCAGGAAGGGCATGGAAGTTTTGCACAGCTGTCTCCATGCCTCATCCTCCACATCTCTTTACATCTGTATCCTTTATAATATCCTTTAGAATAAACCAGTAAACATAAGGAAGCTTTTCCCTGAGTTCTGTGAGCCATTCCAGCAATTTAATTGGACCCAAAGTAGGGGATGTGGGAACCCAGACTTGAAGAATCTTGTTGGTGAGAAGTTCTGCAGTCCCAGACTTGAAACCGGTGTTCAGGGCCGGGGGTGGTGGAGGGAGGGGGAGTCTTTAGGATGAACAACCTCTACACTGAATACCTGGAGATAGTGTGAGAATTTAATTGGAGAATACTCAGCTGGTGTCTACTGCTTGTTGGTGGGGAAAAATCCCCACACATTTGGTTGCAGAAGTCTTCTGGGTCGATTGCTGTGGTGTGAGAGCAGAGGAAAAACAGTTTTAAGAGTTTTTCCCAAAACAGACAAGACACAAAAAGTATTAACCATAAAATACATAAATTTGTCTTCATCAGAATTAAAAAATTGTTGATCAAAAGTAGTCATGAAAATAAAAAGACAAGGTATTAGTTGGGGAAAAATATTTTTATTACATGTACCTGAGAATGTACTTGCATCCTTTTTTTTTTTAACAAGGATGTCCCATAAATCAATAAAATAAACTACTCAGTATTCAATAGAACTACTTAAAAACACATAAGAGACTGAACACACAAGTAGCACAACAACAAAAAGCTAAGTAGCTAGTAAGCACATGAAAATGTGTTCCATGTTGCTATGGTTTGAATCTATACCCCAAAAAGCATGTGTTGGGAACTTAAAGCCCAATGGAACAGTGTTGGGAGGTGTGGCCCAATGCAACAGTGTTGGGAGGTGTGGCCCAATGGAAGGTGTTTATGTCATGAGACCTCCACCTTCATGCATGGATAATGCCCATTGTAAAAGGTTTTGAAGCCATCTTTTGTTTTTTCTTGCCCTTTCTTTGCCTTTCTGCCATGGGACAACACAGCTGGAAGGTCTCTGCCAGATGCTGGCCCCTTGTACTTGGATTTCCCACACTCCAGAAGTGTAAGCTAATAAATTTCTGTTCATTAAAAATTACCCAATCTGAGGTACTCTGTTATAGCAATACAAAACATACCTAGACACGTCATTGGTCTATCAAGAAGGAACAAATTAAAAGCAAAATGAAACACCATCTGTGACAGCACTAAATATTGGCATAAATGTAGAACAACTGGAACTTTTCACACATTGCTGATGGAGTGTAAAATTATACAACTGCATCAGAGAAAAGTATGGCAGTTACTTTAAAAATAAGATATACATCTAACTGTACTCTAAGGTAGGGGTCCCTAACCCCAAGGGCATTGACTGGTATTGGTCTGTGGCCTGTTAGGAACTAGGCCTCACAGCAGGAGGTGAGCGAGCATCACCACCTGAGTTCCACCTCCTATCAGATCAGAGGCGGTATTAGGTTCTCATAGGAGCAGGAACCCTATTGTAAACTGCGCATGCAAGGGATCTAAGTTGCGGGGTTTTTATGCAAATCTAATGATAAATGTAATGCACTTGTATCACCCTGAAACCGTCACCCCCACCCACTACACATGAAAAAATTGTCTTATATGAAACCATCCCCAGGTGCTGAAAAGGTTGGGACTGCTGCTATAAAGTATTTGCCCAAGAGGAAAGAAAACACATGCCTATTAAAAAAAAAAAGAGTCCAGGGGCCGGACACAGTGGCTCACGCCTGTAATCCCAGCACTCTGGGGTGCCGAGGTGGGCAGATCACAAGGTCAGGAGTTTGGGACCAGCCTGGGCAAGATGGTGAAACCCTGTCTCTCCTAAAAATACAAAAATTAGCCGGGCGTGGTTGGCGCCTGTAGTTCCAGTTACTCGGGAGGCTGAGGCAGGAGAAACACTTGAACCTGGGAGGCGGAGGTTGCAGTGAGTGGAGATCATGCCACTGCATTCCAGCCTGGGTGACAGAGTGAGACTCCTTCTCAAAAACAAACAAACAAAAAAACAGTCCAGGATATCAAAATGTTCATAGCAGCTTTATCCATGTGTTAGCCTGCTATGGCTGCCATAACAAAATACCAAAGCCTGGGTGGCTTAAATAACAGGAATTTATCTTCCTCAAAGCTCTGGAGGCTGGAAGCACAAGATCAAGGTGCTGCTGGGTTTGATTTCCTCTGAGGTTTTTCTTCCTGGCTTGCAATCGCTGCCTTGCTGCCATGTCATCACATGATGTTCCTTTTGTGCACATGTGCACTTGTTGTCTCTTGTGTGTGTCTAAACTTCTTTTTATAATCACACCAAATTAAATTAGGGCCCACTCTAATCCCCACATACATGACAACATGGATGAATTTCAAAAAACACTATGCTAACTGAAAGAAATGCATATTGTATGCTTCCATTTTAATGACATAAGAGCAGATGAAACTAATCTTTGATGTTAGAAGTTAAAATGTGGTTGCTTCTGCAGTTTTGAAAACTGACTGGAAAGCGATATCAAGAGAACTTTCTATATCTCTTTTTGGGTTGAGGTTACATGGATGTATAAAATTTTCAAAACTTATTAAAATGAAAAATTAGGCTGGGTGAAGTGGCTCATGCCTGTAATCCCAGCCCTGTGGGAGGTAGAGGCAGGATGTTTGCTTGAGCCCAGGAGTTTGAGACCAGCCTGAGCAACATGGTGAAACTCCGCCTCTAGAAAAAATACAAAAATTAGCCAGGCCTGGTGCTGTGTGCCTGTGGTCTCATCTCCTTAGGAGGCTGAGGTGGGAAGATTTCTTGGGCCCAGGAGGTGAAGCCTATAGTTAGCTGAGATCATGCCACTGTACTCTAGCCGGGGTGACAGAGCAAGATCCTGTCTCAAAGAAAAGAAAAAACAAAAAGGAAAGATAAATTAGGATTCTGTTGTTTCATTGTATATAAATTATACTCAATAAAATTTTTGACTAAAAGTCAAAAAGGCAGATTTTTAAATCAAATATTCCAATGATAATAGAAATTAATACATTTAAAAGGTTTAGACTCAAATATCTTAAAAATCTAGAACAGTTAGATAGTTTTAGAAAACCAAATATTTACATAATAGATATACATTTAAAAGAAATTGACTCAGACTTGTCAAGTGAAAAAGCCAAACACTTAGCCAATGAAACCAGGAGAGAATAAGGAAAATTAGAAAGTTTGTTGTCATTGTTGTTTCTTGTTACGTCATGTGGGGTTTGTTTTGTTTTGTTTTTTGTTTTTTTGTTTGTTTGTTTGTTTTTGAGACAGTGTCTTGCTCTGTTGCCTAGGCTGGAGTGCAATAGAGCGATCTCGGCTCACTGCAACCTCTACCTCCTGGGTTCAAGAGATTCTCCTGCCTCAGCCTCCTGAGTAGCTGGGATTACAGGTGCATGCCACCACACCTGGCTAATTTTTTGTATTTTTAGTAGAGGCAGGGTTTCACTGTGTTAGTCAGGATGGTCTTGATCTCCTGACCTCGTGATCTGCCGGCCTCGGCCTCCCGAAGCGCTGAGATGATAGGCGTAAGCCACTGCACCCGGACGTCATGCATTTTTATACTAAAAAAAAAAACTATAGTGGAGACTTAAAAAAGCAGAAGTTAGTGAATTGATATTAGATAAAAAAAAACTAGAAGAAATAATTATAAGTGATAGATTAAATATGAAAGCCAGAAAGTAAAAACGTTCAATAATAAAAAAGAGATTAATTTGTCTTTTGAGAAATAATTTCATACAAAGCAAGACAAATATATTTGAAAATAAATGAAATAGAGAAGTTTTTAGGAATATATGAGTTATTAAGTTTGATTTGAAAATTTATAAAACCTTAAATAGATGAATTATCATTAAAGACAAATAGAGGATGTTGATGAAGAATGTTCTTCTCCAAAATGTCACACTCACAAGATTTCTCAAGTGAACTATTTCAAATTAATTGAAAAAATAATTCTGATGCAATTTACTGCAGAAAGAAAATGAAAGCTCCCAAATTCCCCTTACAAAGTCAACATGATTATAAGAAAACTGTTTCAGAAGCAAACCATATGTATAGCTCCTCAGATTCTGAACTGCACTGCTTTGAGAATATTTTCAATATACTTGTTTGGCTTGGAATACAACTTGAAGTTCTAGGTTTTCTGGACAGCAAGCCCCACAATCTGAATTTATTTATGTGATTGACTTCTTTTTTTTTTTTTATTATACTTTAGGGTTTTAGGGTACATGTGCACAATGTGCAGGTTTGTTACATATGTATCCATGTGCCATGTTGATTTCCTGCACCCATTAACTCGTCATTTAGCATTAGGTGTATCTCCTAATGCTGTCCCTCCCCCCTCCCCCCACCCCACAACAGTCCCCGGAGTGTGATGTTCCCCTTTCTGTGTCCATGAGTTCTCATTGTTCAATTCCCACCTATGAGAGAGAACATGCGGTGTTTGGTTTTTTGTCCTTGCGATAGTTTACTGAGAATGATGTTTTCCAGTTTCATCCATGTCCCTACAAAGGACACGAACTCATCATTTTTTATGGCTGCATAGTATTCCATGGTGTATATGTGCCACATTTTCTTAATCCAGTCTATCGTTGTTGGACATTTGGGTTGGTTCCAACTCTTTGCTATTGTGAATAGTGCCGCAATAAACATACGTGTGCATGTGTCTTTATAGCAGCATGATTTATAGTCCTTTGGGTATATACCCAGTAATGGGATGGCTGGGTCAAATGGTATTTCTAGTTCGAGATCCCTGAGGAATCGCCACACTGACTTCCACAATGGTTGAACTAGTTTACAGTCCCACCAACAGTGTAAAAGTGTTCCTATTTCTCCACATCCTCTCCAGCACCTGTTGTTTCTTGATTTTTTAATGATGGCCATTCTAACTGGTGTGAGATGGTATCTCACTGTGGTTTTGATTTGCATTTCTCTGATGGCCAGTGATGATGAGCATTTCTTCATGTGTTCTCTGGCTGCATAAATGTCTTCTTTTGAGAAGTGTCTGTTCATGTCCTCTGCCCACTTTTTGATGGGGTTGTTTGTTTTTTTCTTGTAACTTTGTTTGAGTTCATTGTAGATTCTGGATATTAGCCCTTTGTCAGATGAGTAGGTTGCAAAAATTTTCTCCCATTCTGTAGGTTGCCTGTTCATTCTGATGATAGTTTCTTTTGCTGTGCAGAAGCTCTTTAGTTTAATGAGATCCCATTTGTCGATTTTGGCTTTTGTTGCCATTGCTTTTGGTGTTTTAGACATGAAGTCCTTGCCCATGCCTATGTCCTGAATGGTATTGCCTAGGTTTTCTTGTAGGATTTTAATGGTTTTAGGTCTAACATATAAGTCTTTAATCCATCTTGAATTAATTTTTGTATAAGGTGTAATGAAGGGATCCAGTTGCAGCTTTCTACATATGGCTAGCCAGTTTTCCCAGCACCATTTATTAAATAGGGAATCCTTTCCCCATTTCTTGTTTTTGTCAGGTTTGTCAAAGATCAGATAGTTGTAGCTATGTGGCATCATTTCTGAGGGCTCTGTTCTGTTCCATTGATCTATGTCTCTGTTGTGGTACCAGTACCATGCTGTTTTGGTTACTGTAGCCTTCTTAAGTTCTTCTATGTGAAATGCCATTATCTGAGAGAGCTAGGTTCCCATGGGATGAACTTTGGTCAATGGAAAATGAAGGGGGGGTTTAACAAAAATAGATCCTCCCTCCATTTTCCCTCTGTGGAGTGTTCAGAAATGAAATTTCTTTTGCAAGGTGCCATGGGCTGACTTGTTTCTCCTTAAATATGTTGAAGTCCTGACCTCCAGTATCTCAGAATGTAACTCTTTGGAGATGGGGTCTTTAAAGAGGTAATTGAATTACAATGAGGTTGTTAGGATGGGTCATAATCCAACCTGATTGATGTCCTTGTAAAAAGTGAAAATTGGAACAAAGAGACACTAGGGATACAGACATATAGAGGAAAGACCATGTGAAAACACAGCAAGAAAGTGGACATCTGCACACTCAGGAGAGAGGCCTGTGAAGAAACCAAACCTGCCAGTACCTAGATCATGGACTTTCTTCCTCCAGAACTGTGAGAAAATACTTGTCAGTTGTTTAAGCCATTGTATCTTTGGTATTTTGTTATGACAACTATAGCAAAGTGGTATACATGGCCAGAGAACATACTTCCTGAGCTACCTGCCATGTCTCTGCCTGGCTTGTCATCAAGTAATGACCAACAATGACCCATCATCATGGCACTTCCAATTTTCCTTGCCTTGTTTATCTTTGTTTCCTCACTTTTACTGAACTTGAACATCCCAATTAATGTGTCAACACTTTAATATTTTGTTCAGAGTCTGCTTTCTAGAGAGTCTTGGCTAATACAGCAAACTGGCAAAGATAAATTTTAAAAGCAACACCACCACTAAGACCAAGATTAGTTATGAATAGTGATGTGAAATATCTACTATAAATACCAATAAATAGAATCTCTGAATATTAAAATAATATACAGCAAATCAAATATAATATAATATTAAGACATTTCTTTATATTAACTTATTAAATATTTATATAGAATTAATAAATAATGTTTGATTCCAGATCAAAGCTGAAATATATCATAAATACATACAAACATGCACATGTGTTAGCAAAGCCTTTATCTTGTTTAATAATGAAGTACTTGATACATTTCTATCATCACCAACAAGGTAAAGAAGGAGGAGGAAGAAGAGGAGAAAAAAAACCCAATTTTATTAAATTGATATCATTTACATTGCTCAAAAGATCTTCACCAATTAATTCAAAACATCACCTCCCAAAAACATTATAAATATTAGAAAGCAAAAGGCAAAGTTATCACTCTTTCCTAAAGATTTTTTTTCATTTGGAAGACCCAATACAGTCAACTGAAAAAGTATTAAATATAAGCTATTTTGTTAATTTTGCAGGTAGCAATAATAAAGCAGAGACATTTTTACATTAATACAATAACAATTTAGAAAATATAATGGGAAGAAACAAGCACAGAATAAGAGGAATAGCCAATACAGCATAAAATACTGCATAGAAACACCATTCCCTTTTTCTCTGTACTGGCTCAATGCTTCTGATATGAGATTGTTGTTGTTGTTGTTTTTCTCACACCAACCAATTATCTGATACCAGCTGGGTGTACTACAATTCAATTATGATACTAGCCTGAAGTTAGTGCAGTCCTCACAGGTTAAGGGCTCAGTCCCACAACTCGACACCTTAGGGCAATGTGAATTGCAAGTAGTGAGTCCCTACTTAACTATGTACACTGTTAATGTGGTTATAAATCAGGGGTTCTCACAACCCCCCCCTCAGGTTCAAATTTGCAATGACAGTTCACAGAACTCAGGAAACTGTGCTTACTTACCTTTACTGGTTTATCATAAAGGGGATGGTCAAAGGTATAGATGACCAGCCAGATAAAGAGGTACAAAGCTGAGATCCGGAAGAACAGGAGCTGTGTTTGCAGGGAGCTGAGATGCACCACCCTCCCAGCAGGTGGATGTGATGATCACCTACCTAGAAGCTGTCTGAACACTGTCTTTTAGGAAATATTTTAATGGAGACATTATCACATGTAAATGATTATTAATTCAGTCTTCAGGCCCTGTCCATTTCCTGGAGCAAGTGGGTAGGGGGAGCTGCAAGTTCTAAGCTTCTAATCATGGCTTGGTCTTTCTGGTGACCAGACCCCATCCTGAAGCTATCGGCTCTCATCACCCAGGAAATTCCAAGAGATTTAGAAGCTCTGTGTCAGAAACGAGGGTCAAAGACCAAATGTGAGAACAAATGATGTTCCTAACATCCCTGACACTCAGAAAATCACAAGTGTTTTAGCAACTCTGTTTCAGAAACCGGGGTGTAGAGAACAAATATATATATTTCTTATTATGTCACAAACACTTGAAAATAAACTTGATAAGTGTATTGTACTTACATTATGAAAATATTAAAATTCTACCAAGGAACATATAAGAAGATTTAAGCAATTAGAAAGATATGCCATGTTACTGGACATGTTATAGTTTTAAATATATCATTCTAAACAATTACAAAACTAACCCAAAAATACAGAATCTAGAAAATGAGCAGCTGATTAATGCTTAAAAGTAGATTTCCAAGAAAACAGCATGATACTTAATATATGCTAGTGATCATTATAATCAGTGAAGAAAATGCAAATTATTAAGTAAATTATATTGGGAAAACTGGGTATCTACTAAAATAAAATAGTATCTTCGCCATTCTCCTTACAATAAAATAAATTTCAAATGAATCAAATATCTATTTACACGGGTACATTTTTATGAGTGCCAAAAGTGAATGAAATTATAGTCTTACAGAGAAAAAGATTTTGAGGCATAAAACGCAATTCAGAATTATAAAAAAGATACACTTTACTACATAAAAATTGCAACTTCATTTTTAGAAAAATATAGTAAAACTTTTCAAGGGGTTAATTTATAGAACAGGGAAATATTTGCCACACATAGGACCTTAAAGGACTGATTTTCCTATATACTGTACATAGATTTTTTTTGACAAGATATAAACAGAAAGTGAACAAATGATACTGAAGTCAGTTTTGTGAAGAATTAATTTTTTTTGCCCTGTCTTATGGTGCTGAGTGAAGAAATAAGTGTCAAAGAAACACGAAGGAAGTTGTTCCTTCTCACTCACTGCTTAGGGGGCTGTTCTGCTGAACTGCCATTGTGACAAGCTCAGCAGATGAGTAGTGGCTTGGAGAGAAATGGCAGGAGAGAAAGCGAGCAACAGGAAGTATCCTCTTTCCCACTCTTTGGCATGACATTAATGCTCTACGTGTATCCATGTGGATCAACTGGACACTACAGAATATGGCTAGGCTTGCAGTACAGCATTTGCTGGTATGTCAAGAGAAATGAACCCTTGACAATCAAATGTATTTTGGTAGGAACGGTTTCAAAATGCACCTAAGTTGGCAAGAGCTGAAAAAAGTCAAGCTGACCCTTGATAACACATAAAACATGCATCAGTGAACTATGCAGTAGGAATAGCCCACAGCACCTGCCCACCCCCCTCGCCAAAGCTGAAAACAAACAAACAAAAAACCAACCCTTACCCTGTGCCCAAGATGCCTGCCACATAGATGTGTCAGTGTTAGTCAGAAGGTAGCAGCAACTGAAAGAGAATTGCAATTGCTTCCCAGTCAAGAATAAAGCATATGCACCACTTTCCCTAGTCTTGGCAATATTAGAAACAGATGAAAGAGGGGATTAAGAAAAGACGGAACAATTTTCAGACTATAGCTTCTCCCCTAGTACAGATCCCCAGTCAAAGGCTGATTCTGAAGCAAGCTTAGGGAAGAGATAGATGGCCTTAGAGTTGATTTTGTACTTTTCCGGTGACCAAAAATGACTTAAAATCTACCGAATTTGTTCAATCTGTCATTAAAAGAAGGAAAGGGAGGTGTCATATTTTCTCTTCCTGGAGTTACTCTTCTTTTAGAAACTCCTACCCTCTCATTCCATCTTCAAATAATTAATATAATTTTGGAGTTAGGTTTTGAATTGCTGAATTCTCTTGATTTGGTGGTTCTATGAATGGAATGTGTTCTATATTTCATGTGTTAAAACTCTCATTCACAATGTGACAATGTTTAGAGACGGAGTCTTTAGAAGCTAATTAGGTCATGAGAATGGAGACCTCATGATGGGATTAGTGCCCTTATAAGAAAAGAAAGGGTGCTCTCCCTTTGCCCCTCCCCTTCTCCTATACCTTCTTTCTCTCCCTGCCTCTTCCTGTCTCCCTCTATCCCACCAGAGGACTTATCAAGAAGATGGCCATCTGCAAACCAGGAAGCAGGGATTCACCAGAACCCTACTATGCTGGCACTCTGATTTTGGACTTCCCAGCCTACAGAATGTGAGAAATACATTTTTGCTTTCAAGCCACCCAGTCTATAGTATTTTGTTTTAGCAGCTGTGTCGACTAAGAAAGTTGTCATGTGATCTCAAGTAGGCCAATCAGACTCTCTTGAGAGTTATGTGCAGACAAATACAAACATCTAACAGCAGCAAGCTATGGAGACTTCCCTGAGCTCCTCCTATGGAGATCCCTGTAAGTCTGATACTCATTTTTTAGTTGCTTCCAATTTTGAAGAAGTCTAAATCATTAAGACATCAGTTCTATTTTGCTGGGAATATGCTCTCTCAGAGAAACTGGGATTAGAAAATGGTTATTAGACTAAGATTTGGTGAAAGGCAGTGTGATTTACATTCCAATTAATAAAATAGAAGCCATGGGCAGTTAGGGAGAAACTCATCAAGATTCCACATCACCTGTCAATGTGCCCACAGATGTTGAAACTCAGGCTGTTGGGGACATTTTGCCATATCTTTCTTTAATAACAGATAAATAACGAGGAGATTATGGGAAAGTTTTCTTGATAATAATAAAATATTAATCAAGAAGATAATAAGCTACGTGTAAGTGATTAGATGATTATAACAGCCATTATTACTACCTTTTTTTTTCCTTTTTTGTCTTATTTGAAAAGCAATTGTATAAAATCCTATCGTATATGGTACTTCAGGGCCTATAACATGTAGAAACCTAATAAACATGTAATAAATATGTGCCAGTGCAGCCAAAGCAGTGGCTGGGAGCTAAGCTGTAATGGGCTAAGGAAATGATGACAGATGATAAAAAGTAGTAATTATAATGACGTATTGGTAAGTTTTTAACATTAGTAAACATAATGCGTGTAAGAAAAATATCAAAAAATGATACTAATTTAGAAAGAAACCAAAAAACTTAATCTCTGAGACTTGGAGACCCTAAGGACATAAGGCAACAAACGCTCATTATAATGCCTATTGCATCTTTCTAGCCTGGAGAAGCTGTGACTCTGTGGTAGCCATTATTCAAACTCAACCTTGCCGGGAGTGCAGACAGAGGCAGGGTATGGAGGGAAAGTAGAATCAGAAGAATGCAACTGGGAGAATAAATTTGAAATATACATTGGTTCAAGCTGAATTAATCAAGAATGATGTATCCACAGAACAAGCATTCAAGTTTCTCATTGAGGGAGTTGGCCATTCTCGCACTTCATTTCATTAACTAATTTAATATTAGCTTACAGTATATGACAAATAAAAAGTGATGTTTCTTGGCATAATATAGATTTAAAATGGGCAGAATTAGATGAGTCTAAACTGAAACATTGAATAAAGACTTGTTTATAGCACATCTAATTGCTCCCTATGTTCCTTACAAGGATAAAAAATTCTTATGACCCTGGGCAAAGAATAACTCTTTTCTTCAGACCAGAAATACTGAAGACAAAGTTTCACTTCCTGATTTCATTGACAGTGAAAGAAACAGCATGAACAAGTTCATAGGGCCCTGCTCCTCTGACTACAGGGGTAATAATATATATCAAAGTAGGCCAACACAACTCTCTGAACTGAAAATTTGTATATTGAGTTGAAACTCTAGGAATAGAGGGACACTGGAACTGAGGAACTGGATGATGTTGTCCCACAAAATGCTATGAGACCACAAACAGGAAAAAATACCAAAATTTAATAGGTTTTTATTCTTTCCTAGACTTGGTAATTTTGTTTTTCATTTGCTTATGTGAGCTAATGAATTCATTTTATTGAAGTTTGGCAGAGTTGGTTTCTTTGGCTTTTTTTCAAAAAGTACTTTAATAAACTAATTTAAATATATTCAGTATATTTTATGTAATTGCTATGCTTTTCTCCCCAGTACAATTCAATAAGAAAAAGAAACATTTAAACTTATACTGATAAATATGTAATATCTGCCTTTCTGTAATTATAACATTTTGCACTTCATCAAGGTTAGTCAAATTATGTGCAATAAGTGTCTGCCTGAATTATCTTTGTCTTTGAATTATACAGTGGCTTTAAATGGTAGTTCCTCATTTACTCTTTACATGGGAGTGTCAATGAGAAAACAGAAAAATGCCTGAATTATTTACACACATAAGTGGCAGTTTAATTGCTCTTGGGTACTCTCTTGAAAGAATGAATGCTTACAATTTAGTATCTTGCAATAACTAACAGAGCCTACATTTATCTTAGTTTAACTCAAGCCCAAAATCCAATATAAACATAAGTTAAATAACATAATTTATATATCTTTAAAGTGTAACATAACTCTAAGCCCTCAGAAAGAGACTGTGATGAGTTACGAGTGCAAAATAATGTCTCATCACAAGAACAATGATTCTAATGTTTCTTATCTAAATAGTAGATACGTATTTGATCACCTTTTCATAAAGTAGCATATTCAAGGAAGTCAGTAAAAGTATTATGAGTTTAAATGTTAACAATGAAAATCATATATTATAATTTTATGCAATTCTGGATGAAACTGAAGAAAATCAAGGCATGTCAATTTTAATTGTCATCAGCATTGCCTGTTTGGGAAACATTTGTCAAGTACTTATTTCATCCTCTGATTCCTTATTGGTTAAATGGTGAGATTAACCGTATATTGCTTTTTCATGCTTTTTTTTTTGTGATGACATAGAAAAGCGTTTTAAAGTTGAAATACTGGAGAAGCACTTCTGAAATGGCAGATTAAGAACTACAAAAAACTGTCCTTGTTGTGGGGTTGGGGGAGGGGGGAGGGACAGCATTAGGAGATATACCTAATGCTAAATGACGAGTTAATGGGTGCAGGAAATCAACATGGCACATGGATACATATGTAACAAACCTGCACATTGTGCACATGTACCCTAAAACCTAAAGTATAATAAAAAAATAAATTAAAAAAAAAAGAATCCATATAAAATTCAAAAAAAAAACTGTCTTTCCATAAAAGCTATGAGAACACTGACAAAATTTGTTAAAATCAATGTTTTCAGAACTCTGAAAATTAATTAGAGACTTAGAAAAATTGAAGCAGCATTTATTCAACAAAATGGCTGAATCTCAGTAAGAACAATAAACTTTAGGTTATTTTGACATGTCCTCGTCCCATCCTCCTCTCCACAGCTCCATGGTAGCCTTGAAACCAATTATGGTAGCTATGAAACTCTGCATCCTTGCAGCCACTGAAAAAATGAGAATGGGTTAGGAGTCTCCCAAGAGTTCTATCCCCTGAGAATTATTAAGATTTGATTCTCCTGGACTCATGTGGTAACAGCCTAACAACTCTATTCCAGGCGTTGCAACTGGCCTAACTCAGTTCTTGCTGTGTAAACTTATCTCTATGGTGTTTGTCAAAAATTATCAACGGCAATTTTTCAACATCAGCTGACTGAGACGGTAATAACAGTTGATGACAATGAGACGTCCATAGGAGTCTTCTAAAACCTCTAAAATATTTGTGGGAATCTAGAAGGCCATAGGCTTTTCTAGAAAAGATCTGAGAAGGCTTTACTCTCCCCTGTGGCTGACCTTGAGATTGTTTATAAGCTGGAAGTAAAAGTTTTTGATAGATTGATTTACTGATCGATTGAGACAGGTCTGGCTCTGTCACCCAGGCTGGTGTGCAGTGGTAAGAACTCAGCTCACTGCAACCTTTGCTTCCTGGGGTCTAGTCAGCTTTCCACTTCAGCCTCCTGAGCAGCTGGGACTACAGGTGTGCTACCACAACTGGCTAATTTTTTTTGTTGTTTAGAAATGGGGTTTTGCTATGTTGCCCAGGCTGGTCTTGAACTCCTGAACTCAAGTGATCTGCTCGACTCAGCCCCCCAAGGTGCTAGGATTATAGGCATGACCCACCGTGCCCAACCTGGAAGTAAAGTTCTTCATCTTTTAAAATTTTGAATTATTTGAGAGAGAGAAAGACCACATTTACATGAATTGTTTTTTTGTGTGTATAAATTTTGTCATTTTTTTTTTGCTTTGGTTACATCAATAAATTATTTATGGGTGATTTCTGAGATTTTGGTGCACTCATAACCCCAGTAATGTGTACTGTACTCAATATGTAGTCTTTTATCCCTCACCACTCTTCCACCCTTTTCCTCAAGTCCCCAAAGTCCACTGTATCATTCTTATGCTCTTGCATCCTCATAGCTTAGCTCCCACTTATGAATGAAAACATACGATGTTTGGTTTCCATTCCCGAGTTACTTCACTTAGAATAATGATCTCCAGGTCCATCCAGGCTGCTCTGAATACCATTATTTAATTCTCTTTTTTATGGCTGAGTAGCATTCCACCACACACACACACACACACACACACACACACACACACACACAGAGCAACCAAATAAATTGTGAATATATATGTGACATATTCTATACAGATATATATAACAGAGCTATTGTAAAGTTGAAAACAGAGATGTAAACTGCCTGCTAGAGCACTGATCTGCTCCCAAACACACAGAAAACTCTTTAGCAAAAGCTGGGAAACTTATCAATTTAAAGCAATTGACATAATCTCTGTCCAGTGATTAGTTGACTCCTATGCTAATTAAGACAAACTTCAGTGGCTACATATGATAAAGTATGCAAACTTTAGAAAATTAGATCAGGAAATTCACTAAACAAACAAATAACGTTTACAACAAGCAGCAAAAAAAGATACCCTGGTACAGGAAGAAAACCCGATTTCCAATGTAACCATATTAAATTATTTAAAAAGTCCAATTTTCAACAAAGAAATATTAAAGTGCAAAGAAACAGGAAAGTGTAATTCATACCATACATTGCAAAAAAAAAAAATAGAATAGAAATTGTCTTTGACGAGGCCCAGACATTGAATTTATTTGACAAAAGGCAAATCAGCAATTTTAAGTGTGTTCAAAGGTCTAAGGGGAACTATGTCTAAGGATTAAAGAAAAACAAATAAGATATCTTGCCATGTAGAGAATAAATAGATGGAAATTACCTTTAAAATAAATAAACAGAAATTATGGAGTTAAAAGTACAATTACTGAAATGAAAAATTACTAGAATAATATCACAGTTGAAATGGCAGAAGAAACAAAAAGGAAAATGTTAATTTTTATAGCCCAAAGAAATCACTAAGAAAATATATATTTTTAAATATAGTAAAAGAAAATCAAAGGTACAAGAAAAGGAGAATATTTGACTTAGGCAAAGACAGGAATTGGAAATTGAAGCAAAAGCTGCCAGAATTAAAAGAACAAATACATAATTCAAAAATAATCATTGAAATTTCAATTCCCTACTTTTAATAATTTATAGAACAACTAGGCATAAGATCAACAAGAAAATATAAAATTTGAGCACCACTATGAAGCAAGTAGATCTAAACAACACTACGACAAAACAAGACCCAACAGAAATCTGCTGAATAAACCACTAATAAAAATACACACATTCTTCCCAATAATACATAAATAGTCTCTGTGATAGACTATGTACTATGGCACAAAAACCTTCAGTAAAGATTAAAAAAAAATATTGAAGTCATACAACGCATGTTCTCTAGTCACAATGAAATTAAATTAGAAATTACTAAACACTTTGGGGATATACAAAAATAGGTGGAAATTAATACTCCTAAACACTAAATTGGTGCAAAAAATAAAAAGTGAGTTAAAAATACCCTTTATATGAATAAAAATGAAAACATAACATGCCAAAAATCATGGAATACGGTTGAACTAGAGCTTAGAGTGAAATTTATAGGTGTAAAACACTTACATTGCAAAATAAAAAGAAAATTTCTGATCAATAATCTAACATTTTATCTTAAAACCCTGGAAAACGGTGTTTTCCAGAAAGCAGAAGGAAAAATATAGTAAAGATCAGAGTGAAAATAAATAAAGTTGAGAATAGTGAAACAATAAAGAAAAGTTCATCAAAAATATTAATAAAATTAGGAAGCCCAAAGATTATGCAAGCAACACTGACCAACAAGAAGAAAGAGAAGATTGAAATTACTAAAATCAGAAATAAAAGAGGAGACATAATTAGTGACCTTACAGAAATAAAAAGGTTTGTAACGTAATACTGTGAACACCTGTATGCCAACAAAATAGTTAACTTAGAAGAAATAGACCAATTTTGAAAAAATAGATATACACAATCAAAAGATTTTCAAGAAGAACTACAAAATCTGAATAGACCTACAATAAGTAAATTGATTGAATGAGTAATTAAAAAAAATTCCACGAAGAAAAGTTCAGGCACAGATGGCTTTACTTGTGAATTCTACCAAATGTTTAAAGAAGAATTAACATCAATCCTATTCAACATTTTCTAAAATGTAGAAGAAGGAAGAATACTGCCCAGTGCATTCTGAGTTCACTATTACCTGGGTAACAAAACAGACATCATAAGAACAGATCAATATCCCTTACGAATATAGATACAAGAATTTTCAACATAATATTAGCAAAAAAACTAGCTTCTAGAAAAATATTATTTATTACAACCTAGTAGGATTTATTATAGGAATGTAAAGTTAACAAATTTTTAAAAATCAATGAAATATGCTGTACTGATAGAATAAAGAATGAAATGCCATAGATTATCTCAACAGTGCAGGAAAAAAATGACAAATGCCAATAACCTTTAATGATAAAAACATTCAACAAAATACGAGTACCTGTTAACTTTCTCAACTTTTAAGAGGCCATACGCAAAAATCCACACCTAACATCCTATTTAATAACAAAGGAATGAATGTTTTCTTGTTAAAATCAGAAAAAAGACACGGTTGTCTACTCTCACTTCTTCTATTCAATGTTGTCCTGGGGATTTTAATAGAACAATTAGGCAATAAAAAATAAAAGGCATCCATTTGGAGAGTAAAGAGCAAACCTATCTCTGCAGCTCTTAAAATTTAAAACGAATAAATATGTTATCGTGGTTGCAAGATACAAGATCAATACACAGATTCATTTATATACTACCAATGAATATTCTGAAAATGAATTTAGGAAAATAACTATTTTTAATAGCATAAAAATAATAAAATATTTAAGAATAAATTTAACAAAATAATGTTAAGACATAAACTGATAACTAAAAAGCATCATTAACAGATAAGGAAAATACAAACAATAGAAAGTCAGCCTGGCGAGGCATGGTGGCTCACAGCTGTAATCCCATTACTTTTGGAGGCCAAGGTGGGTGGATCACCTCAGGTCAGGAGTTTGAGACCAGCCTGGTCAACATGGCGAAACCCTGTCTTTACTAAAAATACAAAAATTAGCTGAGCGTGGTGGCACATGCCTGTAATCCCAGCTACTCAGGAGGCTAAGGCAGGAGAATTGCTTGAACCTGGGAGGTGAAGGTTGCAGTGAGCCAAGATTGTGCCATTGCACTCCAGCGTGGGTGACAAGAGTGAAACTGTCTCAAACAAAGAAAAAAAAGAAAAAAGAAAAAAAAGAAAGACATCCCATGTTCACAGATAAGAACACATTATGAAATTGGCAATGCTTTCCACATTTATCTATAGATTGAATGCAATCCATGTCACAAACCCAGCTCTTTATTTGTGGGAAATTGCTAACCTGAAGATAAAATTCAGGTGGGAATGCAATGGACCCAGAATAACCAAAATATATTGACAAAAAAAAAAACAAGCTTAGAGAACTTACACTTATTGGCCTTAAATTTATTACAAAGAAAAAATAATTAAGACAGTGTAGTATTGGCATAAGAGTAAACATAGACCAAAAAATGGAATCAAAAATTCAGAAATAAACCTTTACATTTATGTTATAATAATTTTCAACTGGGATACAAAGCAGTTCAATGGAGAAATAATCATCTTTTCAACAACTGGATATCTAGATGCCAAAGAATACCTTTTGAGCCCTTCCTCATGGCATACACAAAAATTAACTTAAAATGAATTGTTGCCCTAATTGCCCAGCTAAAACAATAATATTCTTATAAAAATACAAGGGGTTAAATCTTCATGACTTTGGATTTCACAAATGGGTTGTTAGATATGACATCTAAAGCAACCCCAGCAGAAGGAAAAAAATATTAAATTTGACTTCATCAAAATTATAACCTTTTATTTGCTGCAGAGGACACCATCAAGAAAGTAAAAACTTGACCCCAAGAACTGAAGAAAATTTTCACGAATCACATACCTATTGTGGGAATTTTATGCAGAAAATATAAATATATAAAACCTTGTGTGCAGAATATTTAAATATTTATAATTCAATAATAAAAACGAACAAATTCAAATATGTCTTAAGAATATTAATACACATTTTTCTGAAGAAATTACATAAATGACCAAAAAGCACATGAAAATATAGTCCTTAGGAAAATTTTGATTAAAACATACAAGGTAACACTTCACATCCACTAGGATGGCTAAAATAAAGAAATACAGATGATAACAAGTGTTTGGCAAGGATGTGGAAGAATCAAAATCATCATACATTGCTGGTGGGATTGTAAAATGCTGTAGCTACTTTGGAAAACAGCCTGGCAGCTCCTCATCAAGACAAGAACCCATGTCAATTAATATTAAGGCAAACACTCCTATTCATTAACATATGGTTTATTACTTTTATTCAAGATTAAATGAATAAGAAACATGTATCCACACCAATGATATTTTTACAGTTGTCTTACAAATGTTATATAAGATTTATTAACTCAAGATGGATTAAAGACTTAAACATAAGACCTAAAACCATAAAAACTCTAGAAGAAAACCTAGGCAATACCATTCAGGACATAGGCATGGGCAAAGACTTCGTAACTAAAACACAAAAAATAATGGCAACAGAAGCCAAAATTGACAAATGAGATTTAATTAAACGAAAGATCTTCTGCACAGCAAAAGGAACTATCATCAGAGTGAACAGGCAACCTACAGAATAGGAGAACATTTTTTGCAATCTACCCATCTGACAAAGGGCTAATATCTAGAATCTACAAGAAACTTAAACAAATTTACAAGAAAAAAAAAACAGCCCCATCAAAAAGTGGGCAAATGATATGAACAGACACTTCTCAAAAGAAGACATTTATGCAGCCAACAAACATGAAGAAAACCTCATCATCACTGGTCATTAGAGAAATGCAAATCAAAACCACAGTGAGATACCATCTCATGCCAGTTAGAACGGCCATCATTAAAATGTCAGGACAAAACAGATGCTGGAGAGAATGTGGAGAAATAGGAACACTCTTAAATTTTTGTGGGAGTGTAAATTAGTTCATCCATTGTGGAAGACAGTGTGGCAATTTCTCAAGGATCTAGAAACAGAAATACCATTTGGCCCAGCAATTCCATTACTGGGTGTACACCCAAAGGATTATAAATCATTCTACTCTAAAGACACATGCACACGTATGTTTATTGCAGCACTGTTCACAATAGCAAAGACTTTGAACCAACCCAAATGCCCATCAATGATAGACTGGATAAAGAAAATATGGCACTTATACACCATGGAATCCCATGCAGCCATAAAGAAAGATGAGCTCATGTCCTTTGCAGGGACATGGATGAAGCTGGAAACCATCATTCTCAGCAAACTAACACAGGAACAGAAAACCAAACACTGCATGTTCTCACTCATAGGTGGGAGTTGAACAATGAGAACACATGGACACAGGGAGGGGAACATCACACACCGGGGCCTGTTGGGGGCTGGGGGGCTAGGAGAGGCATAGCATTAGGAGAAATACCTAATGTAGATGAGGGGTTGATAGGTGCAGCAAACCACCATGGCACGTGTATACATATGTAACAAACATGCACGTTCTATACATGTATCCCAAAACTTAAAGTGTAATAATAAAAAAAGATTGAGTTTTAAAGGAGGGTTTAGTTGAATATAAGTTCCTATATCACAGAAATGCAGTGGATGTAGATTTTCAGGATTTATTACCATGGGTCACCTTCAACTCATTACTCCCACTCAAAATGACTGAGGTAACCTATACTGAGAAGTTGTATTATTTTAATATATGCTGGCTTATATTGGATAGTACTTGCAGGCCACACCAATGAACATTATTCAAAGGACAAATAGAAAGAAAATCCTCAAGTAATGTTCAGTGGAAAGTAACTAAACAAATAAATGCAATTGTAAATGGGAAAATGGCATTTTCACAATGAGTCAAGATTAGGTAAAAAGTTTGTCTGGAATCTAAATTGTTTACAATGGCTTTCCCCTAAGTACCAATTAGGATCAGGAATTCAATGTTCTGTTAAAATCCTTTTACCTGAATTTTGGGCAATCTAACTTTTGATGTGTTATCTTTGATCTGATTCTTTATTTCTTTTGAAATATTTTATTCAATATCTTCTTTGTAAAGTCCCTTTTACTGAGGATCATAAAATCTCTAGAATTTTAGATCAGAATTTTAGAGGTCATCCAGTCCAATATCATCATTTTAAAGGAAAGGGATTTGAAGCTAAGATAGGTTAAGACCACGTGTTTCTTTATGGAAAAGTATATTCAGTTTGATGATCAATCTATTTCAGTACTGTATTTTAATTGTCTAAATTTTATTTACTCTCATTTTTTAGGATTTTCCTTCTGTTCTTAAATTTAAAATTACTTTCTTCTTTTTAGCCTGAGATATTTAATACCATTTCATTCTCAAATGACAAGTATCTGTATAAACAAGTTACCTGTTAGAATATAGGGTACAAAGTTTCTTTTAGCATATTCTTCAGTAATGAAAAATTCCAATACTCTACTATTTAAAATATCAGCATTAAAGAGGTTTTTAGTGTTGTTTTGATGGAATAAGAATGGATACCCTTTCCTTCCTTCTTTGCCTGACTACTTACATACAAAAAGCATATTTATTTCCAGCAATTTGAAGGAGTCGCAGGTGCTTCTAATGTCATAGAAAGTATATTCAAGGGTACACCTACAACTTAACAATGTATTTTGCTAAAATTTTCCAATACCCTGTAACTTTGCCATCAATATTTGTCCTAAAGTTGACTCATAACAGTTTCTAGGTGGGGGTATCATTGATATGAATTGTATATAAATAAGAGATCTGGCTTGGCATCCACACATCTTATGCATGTGTAAGCTAAAGTTATGTTTATAATGCACATATTGAGGATTAATAAAATTAAAAGACACATTTTTACCAGAATACAACTCAGAAACCTCAGTAGCAAGTGTGAAAGGTGGAAATGTGTTGCAGGCATTTCATAAACACTTGTTGAATTGAATCACAGAAGTCTTGGAGATACTTTGTTCTTTTTTTGTTTCTCCTACCTAAATGAGTGAGTTCTACCCTGAATAAGTACATCCACAAACATTCGAGATTCTGAATTCTCTGAAGTGCATAGATTTATATAATAGCAATTAGCTATACCATTGCAGTTTGCTAAAAGCAGAATGCTGAGCTGGAGCCATTATAGCCAGAGTGAGGGGCTCCCACAAACAGAGTTTGAGCATTATTTTCAGAAAGGAATCTAGGATAATAAACAGAAATAATATGAATCAAAAACATAGCTCAGAAATAAAGGAGGTTCCCTGAGGAGCCAAAGAGAATTAATATTCTACTCTTAAGATCTTTGCTAACACTCTAGTAAGAAGAGGGTGGTAGTTATTTATAGACCCATATATACACAATGAAATCATACATGTATGGCCTAAATGTAGTGGATATGTGTATTATTTATAATTTAGTGATTACATTTTTATATTCCATAAAAAATTATTAAACTCATATCAAGTGCTGGTACAGGGGTCCTTAAAGCAAGAACGAATGCACCTAATCCAGTTAAAGATGGGACTGCATAAGGGAAATGCCATTTCACTGATTTATTTGAATGATACAACTATCTACTTCATTTCTGTCAATTTCTTGGCCAAATTCCTTAGTTTCAAAGTCTTATTTCATGTTCTTCACTGTATCTTTAGTATTTTAACCTTTCTCTTCTTAGCACTTATCTCTCTGATGTCTTGTATCCCAGAGTGAACACAATACCTGCCCAATATGGTATATATTGATTTTTACAGAGGCCTTGTTTGCAGCCTTGACAACCTGCAAGCAAGATATGTACAGGCATTTTAATATGTGCTTGATTTTTCTTAGCTTAGATATTTTTGTACTAACAAAATGCCATATTGAAATAATTCCTTGAAGTACCATTAGGAAGAGGCATTATAAACTGTTTGCCTCAATATTTCTGAAATTGTCATGAGTAAACCAGATGAGCAAGTTTTCAAAAAGTTTAGGTCAGAAAGAACTCTGGTTGTGGTAAGTTATTCAATAAATATACATAGATCATTACATCAGCTGCTTGGACAGGTCATTTTTGAGAAAAGACAGATTCATATTTTATTTTATATTGTAATATCCATCATTTTATTATTTTGGAATAATATAGATATATTATTAATGGATTATTATTTGCGTTAAATGTTTATTAATTTTTTATTTATAAAGGAGGTTCTACTTTCCTTCTCCACCCAGAATTTAAATGACTCTGTGAATCCAGCCTACATACAGCAGAAAACAAACCTTGGCAGATAACAGTAGCAGACTATTTCCAGCAGTCACACTTTATCTCATTTTGATCTGAATTTTTGTTCATGCTTATACTTGGTAGTTCTTAGTTCTTAGACTTTTTTGGGGTCTGATCCCCAAAACAAGTCTTTCTTATTTTGAACAACTGTTTGTACCTTTGTCTGTTCCCCTTAAATATCGTTTTGTATCCCACTTTGGCTTTATATGTTGTCATTTTGCAGTCAGAGAAACTGGCACCAGCCAAAGACTCATGGCTTCATACAAGAAGGACCAGATTGGTATGATTCCTCTGAGGAAACAATAAATATTGTTTTAGTATACCATATGTATATATTTCATATTATTTCATTGACAACTTTTACTTGGGAGATTTGTCTCAACAAAAATTATAGAAAATTGTAATTCTTAATTAGTAGAGATTCTACTTTTTATTAAGAAATACTACTACTTCAAATTAGGAAATACATATTATACATATTATAAAATATTACTAAGAATATGATAGTTTATAACAAGTTATCAATATACATAGAGGGATTTTGATATTAACAATAACTAATATTTTTTATGTTTACATTGTGCCATGCACTGTTCTAGTAGCTTTACCTTATTAAGTAATTTGATTCTCACAACAACCTTATGTGATAAGAACTAGTATTATTTCAATTTTATTAATACCGATGAGAAAACTGAAGCAGAGAAGTTAAGCAGCTCGCCCAGTTTTATATCCAAACACGGTTAGTGAATAATTGAGAACCAAAATGAAAATAATACTGAATTGATTATTTTATATAACAAAGTTCAGTAGAGAGAGGGCCTTTCAGAGTAATCTCACAAATATTGAATAATTTTGATATCTACTGTTGAAGGGACATAGAGGGAGGTAAGCAGGCACATGAAGGGTTACCTAAGGTAATTGAAGAAAGGAGCAATCAGAGAAAGAACTCTAAAGAATGAACTAAGTCATGATAAACAGTGGAGTTAGTTTGGTGAGGTGGGAAGCAGGAAGCTGAAAGAGAGTGGAGTTTGGAAACTCTTCCAGACAGAAAGAATAGGAAGTGCCTGAGACAAGAGGAGTAGCCTGGTTTTGGTGAACTGCAGAGGAAGGCTGGAATCAATCATGCACAGCCCTGTAGATATGTTGAAGATCTTGGGGTATCTTGCAAAAGCAATGGAAAGCTACTAAAAAGGTCTATAGACGCAAGTGACTTATTCACTCTAGCAGGACCATGGAGGACAGAATGAAATGGTAAACTGATAGAATCTAATAAAAAAGTTGTTTATGGCAATCACATCACAATGATTTAGATGCTATAAATCTAGTATCTCTAGATTTATAGAAGAGGAAAATATGATTGTTTTAAATTTAGTTGTAATGGTATACATAACACCTTGGGACCACATATACAAAGCATAATTTTCTTTACCTCTGGGATGCAGAATTTTTCAAAGCTTAGGTCTTGGAATCTAATGCTAACTTCTGAAGTCTACAATTTGCTAGTTATAATGTATAAGCTAGGGCAAGCTGTTCACATGGGAAATAGGGAATAGTCGAGGTGAAAGTAGAGAAACATTTTAAAAGTCTTTATTGCATAAAAGAGGCACATTGTCTCAAAAATATCAGAATTATGAGGTTAATATGTTGGTTGCTTTAAAGAAAAATAAAGAACATAGTAAAAATCATTAAATTCCATTAATCTACTACTTAATCAAACAGGGGTGTATTGTGGAAATATCAACAAACAAGATTAAAATAAGCACACCGAAATGTAAACATCAGTTTACAGGAAATCTCTTTCTATGGCATATTTCCTTCCTCAAGGAATGAAGCATTAAATCACTTCTGTGGTATAAAAACATTCAATGAGTCAACATCTATTTATTGATCCTGTATTATGTGTGGTCCAGTAGATCTGATTCTTCATTAACATGAATATTCCTAACTGATGAGATAAAAATTCTCTAGTTCTATATCCCAGTTTACTTATTTCAGATGTTAAATTTAATTATATTTGCATTTACAGATTAAGCATTTGTTAATGTGGTTATGAAGATACATTTCTTTCTCAGAAGCATAAATTTATGCTCTTAAAAATAACCATAAGGAGATCTTGATAAAAATGTCAGTTAAAAAGTAAAAAACAAAGAACAAACAAGCTCTCTGCTTGCCTAAACTAGATCTAATCTAATTCTATTGCTAAAAAAAGTTATTGGTCCTGTATATTGACGTATTTTTTATCAGTAGAGAATGTTACTGTGGCTGATATTTGATTGAAAAGGATGTTGCAGCTGTTAAAGGAAAAAAAAGGAAAGAGAAAGGGACACTAAATGCTTGTTCCTCAGGCTAATTGGCTGCCTCTAACCTTGTATTTGTTGACCCGAACCTTTTGTCCACATTTTCCTCACACCACAAGTACGCACTCATAAATTTCAGCTCCCAAGCTTATTACATTTGAGATTGTAAAATGCCAGGAGCTATGGTGCTAAAAGTGCTGCCTCTCAAACAATTTTCTCCAATGATATTAACCTTGAATGCAAGAGATGTAAGTGATGGAGAGTTTACACACCAAATAAGTTATAGACTATTTAATCTAAATCCTTCATTTAAAAGAAAATGACTAGATTTGGAGGTCAGGAGAACTTTACAATTACAGTGATATTCTTGGTTGGTTAATGGCTATACTTAACCAGTATAACAAACAACAAAACAATCATGATTCTAGGGGTTCTCATTGAAGAAGTTATTCTTAAAAATAAAAAAGAAGGTTGAACCAGTTGGATTACTAATTTTGCTATGTAAAGCAAAGTCCATGCAAGATAGTAATTTATTCCATCTATGTGAAAGATACATTTTGTCTCTGTACATCAATTACATTAAGTTGCATTTCACTGAATCCCATTGTTTTAATTACTATAAATAGTTTTTAAAACCGTCCAAAGTAAACATTTTACATTCTTAATGCCTTCATGAACAGTGTAAATTTTAATATTGTGTTTTCATATCTGAATATATAGAAGTTAACTAATTTTCATCAAAGATATTTATCAAATAAAAATGGTGATTTTATAGACCTATAATTCACTCAATTTGAAAATTATGAAATTTGTTTGGCATTAAATTTTTGGAGGCATTTAAAAAATAAACCTGCAAATCCTCTTGCTTAGATTTCTTTCTTCACTAGCAACTTACCTTCCTCAGCCGCCAGGAGTGTTGGCTGTGGATGGGTCCCAGGTGAGCCTCTACTGGGAATTGGTCTCAGCCTAAAGGGAACTAACTGCCTTGCTCAAGGTTGTATGCCATCCCAAGAAAATGTCACATCCACAGACTGGTTGACTTGGAGGTAAAAAAAGAGGCAGGGCTTTGGCCACAATTCCAACAAATGAAGGCCACTCCAGCTTTAGAGATTCCTGTGGGATTGGCTGGGGTCTTTGTTCACCGTGTAGCAGTTCAACTTCTCCCTCTACCTATTACTATTTCTTGACTCCCTCAGAGTTGTGTCCTGGAGTACCTCCCAATAAACTTCTTGCTTACTAATCTCCATCTCACAGTCTGTTTCCCCAAGGAATCCATCCTAGAATATGTTGGAACTAAGAAAAGCCTAAGAAAGCAAGCTTAAAATATGGATTTTGGAACATCATCCCCTGGACAGTGGCAATGAGGACCCCACGGATAGGGTTAGCCTCTGGTGTGCCATAAAAGTACAGCTGTGAAATTTAAAATTTGACTGGTAATAGAATGGGGAAAAGGCATGTACTGTAACTGGCTGGTGCAGTATTTCAGGTATTTGAGAGGATCTCAGAAAATAGGAATTATGAAGACAATAGGATTGGATGATGGTCTTAAGTGCACTAACATATGCAATGACAGTGAATGGCATTGGAAAAAAAATAAAGTGGGAAGGTTATTAATGGAAAATTTAATGCAAAGTGTGAAAGACACAGGGTTTCCTTGGCAACACATAAAGAGACTCTCCTCTTCTTAGCCAGGGAGCAGAAATGCTCAAGGTCAGTCCCAAGACTTAATTTAAAAGATAAATAGGGGCCTTAATTAAACAGAATAGGAATCCAGATAATTAGGAATGAAAATATCTGGGTTGAATCTCTAACCCCATATTGATAAACACTCCCATCTAACTTTCTATTCTGTCCCCCTCCTTCTTACAACACCTTCAAAATCCAGTTCCCTATGGACTCTCTCATCTCCTGTCTGTACGTGTTAGTAGGTTTGTAGTTCCATGAGGTATGGTCCCTTTCCTTTCTTAGCAGGCCCAGCATTTATCCAGCTGGATTATGTTGTGACTTGACATTAGTTAATGGTTAGTGGCTAGGAGGAGAGATGGGGCTATATCCTGAGGGGAGAGCACATGCTATTTTACAAGAGGCCTTTGCATCACCTTCAAACAGTGGAGCACCAGCCACTGAAAAGGAGGAAGGTGTCATTGCTGCAGACCAGTAAAATTTGGGGCACCTTGAGATTTCCAGGGGTTACAGTTTCAACCCAGATATTGTCAATCCTAACTCTGAGGGTCCCAATTCTGTTTAATTAAGGCCCTTATCCTTGTCATTGATGATATTTCTTTGCCTCTGAAATCTTTTAAATTAAGTCTTGGAACTGACCTTGAGCTTTTCAGCTCTCTGGCTAAGAAGATGAGAGTTTCTTTACACGTTGCCAAGGAAACCCTGTGTCTTTCACACTTTGCATTAAATTTTCCATTAATAACCTTCTCTATTTTTTTCCAATACCATTCACTGTCTTTGCATATGTTATTGCACTTAAGACCATCATCCAATCCTATTGTCTTCATAATTCTTACTTTTTGAGAACCCCTCAAATACCTGGAATATGGCAGCAGCCGGTAGGAATGAAATTCCTGTTTCCTTGATGGTTATTAGCTTAGGGCTGTTCCCAGGTTCTAGAGGCCACCCACATTCCTTGGCCTGTGGCCCTTTTCCGCCATTTTCAAAAGCAGTAGTAGCACAAGTCCTCTCAAGCTTTCTATCTCTCTTGCCTCTTCTTCCATGATCACATCTCTCTGTCCTACCATTCTGCTTTTCCTTTTCCACTTTTAAATGCCCATATGATTACTTTAGACCTACCAGGATAATAAAAAATAATGTTAGGTGAATATCCATCTTAATTTTATCCCACTCACAGTGTTAATTCCCTTTGCTATGTAATGTAACATATTCACAGATGTAACATCAGGAAACCCAAAATCCTACCAATGATGCCCTGTTTACCATCACTTCCAGTGACCCATTTTCTGCTTCCTGTCCAGGCAATCCTGGTCTCTGTGGGTTTAGAGATACTGCTCTCTAGAAGGAGAATTCTGTCACCAGAGGACACATAAAGATTCTCATAAAGTTTTAAACTGTAGTCACTATTTTGGTCACTGCTGACTCCTGTGCAAAGGAGAAAGAGAAGGAATCACCATCCTGGCAGGGTAATTGGCCTTGATGATCAAGAGGCAGTAGAACTAAGAATATACAGTGAAGATAGTTTGCCAATAAATTCATTCTTGGGGGCATGCTCCTCTATTTCCTTGCCCAATTTTGAGGTTAAATGGAAAAGTAGAGCAGCCACGGCCTGTACTTGCTCAGACTCCTGAGGGATGAAGTTCTACATCACACCACCAGGCAATCCATTTAGAGCTGGTGAATTGTGAGAAGAGCATAGAATGACTAGTAGAGAAGAAGCATGCTGAACATCAGCTGCAGTTGTGAGACCTGCTGTAGCAGTGGGGTCTACAGATTATTCCACTACTCCCCTCTCATAGATTTACAACAACAAGAAATCATCTAGAATTCTATAGTATCCATTTCTAAACAAGACAAATTTATAATTTGTAACAAGTGACTGTAAGTGGCACAGCATAGTAGCATTTAATATTTCTGTGAGACACCAACCAGATGCACTCCTTCATCTGCATTGTAGATGGTATTGTTCTAGGATAATTTCCCACAGCAGAGGGGATCTGCCTCGCCAAAGGTTATCCTCCCTTCCTGGGGGAAGTTCATATTCCACGATGGGTCCATTGGGGGTACAAAGGCCAGCCATGTTGCCTCATTTTGGAACACCTCTGCATACCACCCTAGGTCTTGCATTCCTCTTAGGAGCAGCCAAGGCTTTTATACTGAATGGATTAGTCTTCAAATTTGCTCAGTTCTGCTTCCCCAATTCTCTCACAGCTGTTAAGCCCTTGAACATTTCCCAATAAACTTCCTGAAAGCTAATCTCCAGCTCAGAATATGGTTTCTGAGAAAGCTGACCTAAGACATCTTGTTTGCTTGTTGAAATGCTGTCTTTGTAGACGTTCCTTCAAACATGGATTTGGAAAAATTTGATTTTATTTGCTTTGGGATGATACTTTTAAAAATAATCAAAGTCGTTATTTTAACACTAATAAACTATGTGAGCCAAATGGCAAGGAAACATTAAATATCAAAGCATCATGCTTTTAAAAAATGTTTCTATTGGCCACAAGATTTGGCAATGTATGCTTCATAGCGGTATTAAAAATGATTTTCATGCCAATTTCTTTTTGAAAGCAGTAGGGTTACTTATAGTAGCAGAACTTTTTCTATTGAATTCTCATTCTTATTCCATTTGTTAATAAGATTCCTAAAGAAACAAAACAGCCATCTCAAGTCATTTTTAGAAATATGCTTGGTAAAAATAACACATTTTTTAATAAATAGGGAAAATATATTACAATAAAAGTAGAACCACATAGGGAAATGAGGCAAAAGGCTTCCCTCTTGTTCTAAATGCAATTATTAGTAAGTATGGCAGTCAGATAATTGTCAAATACAGAGATAAGCAATTGAGTATGAGTGCCTTGCTAAAAAACATGTTTCTTAAGTTCACAGAATATTACTGATATAGTTGTATGTTCCTTAAGCACTAATACAATTACTTGCACAGGTATAGATGTTTTGACTATTTGAATCTGTATAATCTTGGAGAAGTCGTCTAATACTTGTCTTGCATTTCACAAAATAAAGGTAATAGTCTTGTTGAGAGGATACAATATAACTTGTAAAACATTTATTAAAATTTATCACATGGTAACCAATAAATAATTTTAGCTGTAATTATCATTTTCATTTCAAGCATTTCTTCAATTAGTAGGTTGGTCATGAATCCTCAAATCACATTATTGACAACTGATAATATGTCATAATTGTATGGTTTTACTATGTGTCAGGCTGCTAATCACTTCTTCTGTGTTATCTTATTTAACTCTCACAATCACCATGTGGTGAAAGCTGTTATTCACATCATTATTTCCATTTCGTAGCTGAGAAGATTATACACAAAGGGGAGAACTTATCTCCCTATAATCATATAGTGAGTACATAGCCAAATCTAAGATTTGAATCTAAATCATCTTATTTTAAAATTTCATGCTATGAAACTCTCCAATGTACTACCTTCTGCATTATGGAACCTTAATCAGGGGAATACCAAGGTTGGCAAATTAGTGTAAAACATAGAGGAAGGGAGAGATATTTGTTTGGATAAGCGACTGAACTACTGATCAGGTTTCTGATTGGGATGCTGCCAATATTCACAGAGCCAAATTGGTCTTGCAACAATATCATTAAAAAAACAAATAATGAAAACAAATGTACCTTACTGGCATCTGTTCTTCCCAAATTTGAACAATATCTTCAAGCTAAGACAATCTCTCCAGGTTTCTAAAATGTTCTAGGATCAATTTTCATAGATGTGTATTTCTAGTGTTGTTTCCAAATTATCAACCTAAATGTCTTTCCAGATATCTGGATCCTCTTTCCAATTCCACACTCTTTTAATCTTTCTCAAATTATTTAATTTTATTTTCTGGAATTTCCAGTCACCTATAAGGAAGCTGGTGTTCGTAGTATTATCAAAATATTGACGGTGTACTGAAAAAAAAAATACTCCACCCAGTAAAACATCAGCAGTATCAATCAGAAAAAAGGGCACTTTATGTGCTTAAGACAACTAGTTTTTCTACCATACAAAAAGAACCACAACCAAAGAACTTTCACTGGTGAGTTTGAGCCATGTAGCAGTTTCAAAATATGTCCAAAAATCCTTTACCACTTTATCTCCAAGAGTGGAGCTTAATTTCCCCTACCCTTGAGCATGGACTGAATCTAGTGAGTCACTTGTAATAAATAGAATTTCACAGAAATGAAAACATAAAGGGCATTCAGAATCTCCCTTATGTCCTTACTCTATCACTGTTTCTTTCTCTCTCTTATTTCACTTCTCTTATTTCACTTCCCTCTCTTTCCCTTCTCTCTTATCTCATGCTTAGAAGAAAGATAGTTGCCATATTGTGAAGACACTCAAGTAGACCCATGGAGTGGTCCCCATGATTGAAAACAATGGCATCTTCCAAGAGATGTGAAGGGGTCATCTTGGAAGCAGATCCTCCAGGCCTACTCTGCTCATGAGAGACACTGAGACAGAATCCACCCAGATGAACCACTCTCAAATCTCTGAACCACAGACACTGAGATAATAAACATTATTTTAAGTTGTTACATTTGGAAGTAATTTATTATGCAGCAATAAATAACAAATACAGGCCAGTAATTAATAGTTTTGGAGTCCTGCAATAAAATTTGCTAGCAAAAATACTGGAAGAGAAATATTTTCCAAGAGATATGCAAAAATTAAAAAGAACAAAAGACAAGTCTTCTTCATACAAGTGGCCAAGAAACATGAAAAAATGTTCAATGTCAGTAATCATCAGAGAAATGAAAATCAAAACCACAGTGAGATGCAATCTCATACTAGTCAGAATGGTTATTATTAAAAAGTGAAAAAAACAACAGATGCTGGCGAGGCTGTGGAGAAAAAGGGGCATTTATACACTGTTGGTGGGAACCTAAATTAGTTCAGCCATTGTAGAAAGCAATTTGGAGATTTCTCAAAGAACTTGAAACAGAACTATCATTTGACTCAGGAATCCCATTGCTGGGTATAGATCTGAAAGAAAATAAATCATCCTACCAAGAATATACACATACTCATATGTTCCTCAGAGTGTTATTCACAATAGCAAAGACATGGAATCAATATAGGTGAATAGATAAAGAAAATGGGTACTTATACCATTTTGGATATGGTGGGTTGGATAAAGAAAATGTGGTATATATACACAATGGAATACTACACAGCCATTAAAAAAACAAAAAACAAAATCATATCCTTTACTGCAACGTGGATGCAGCTGGAGGCCACTATTCTAAGTGAATTAATGTAGGAACAGGAAAACAAATACCATGTGTTCTCACTTATAAGTGTGAGCTAAATATTGAGTACTCATGGACATAAAGATGTCAACAATGGAAACTAGGGTCTACTAGAGAGGGAATAGAGGGAGCAGGGAAAGTTTAGAAAAAATTATTGGGTACAATGCTCAGTACCTGGGTGACAAGAGCAATCATACCCTCAACCTCAGTATCATGCAATATACCCATGTAACAAACCCATACTCTATCCCCTGAATCTAAAATAAAAGTTGAAATCATAAAATCAGAACAAAACAAGAAAAACAAGCCTTCAGTAGCTGCATGTTGGTTATCTAAATGTTCCTCACTATATTAAAGTTGAACATGTGAAAATCTTCTAAGGTATACATTTCTATTTTCCTTTTTCTCACTTCTCTTTATATATTGTATTTATAATCTATTTAGTCAATCTTGGTCACAGAGCATATGGATAATTAAACCAAGGACACAGATACAATCACCTTATAGACCTATATATCTTGATCAGAGAAAACTAGTTTTTTAGAAGCACTAATGTAGTAAAATACCTTATTATAGACAATGTTATGTGGAATTTTCCACTTATCTCAGGAGGCTATTAGAGAATATGCATTGCTTTGCACTAATTATATCAACAACACTGAGAAAATAACAGAAAAGTTCAGGTCCTACTTATGTTGCAGATATTATTATCTTCATATGAAGATACACAGATGAAAATACACGGATGAAAATGTGTAAAATAAAAAGGTCTCTAAACCTACCCTGAAATTGAAAAATTTCATGAATGAGAAATAGGTCATTTACCTTTTCAAGTTATTATTTTGTAAACAGGGCTTCAAAATACAATTTAAATTATTGCGGAGTTGTATGTATACTGAGTAGTTCCTATATATTTAATAGTATACATTAAAATATAATAAACTTGCTTTCCTACAGTTGTTAAAAAACTGATATGCATTTGAGGCAAATTTTCAGTTAAATAAGTTAAGGTAAATGCACCATTTCCCCCAACTTTTGATATGAATGAGCTCTGGGCTTCTGTTAGATGAATCACTATAGATGCATTTGAGTCCATTTAAAGACAGAGGTGATATGGTGTCAAAAAAAAGGGGGTGGGAAAATACGTGAGAAACAATCTGTGTTCTAGTCCTGGTTCTGTCAACAACCAGACTTGAAATATTAATCTTTCAGTTACTATTCTATTTGAATAATAAAATAATAGCAGACAAGGAAATAATATTTCTCTATTAGCACAAAAATTACAGTCTGATCCCTTTTTTCCTATCATTATTAAGCAATTAGATACAGGAGCTCAACACTCTCATTATAGGAATTCAAACGGAATACCAAAAATATGAACTTAAATGACAACACTTGATGGCATACAAAAAGAGAAAGGAAGGAAGGGAGAGAAGAAAGAAGGGAGGGAGGGAGGGAGGAAAGAAGGAAGAAAGGAAGGGAGGGAGGAAGGGAGGAAGGGAGGAAGGAAGGAAGGGAGGAAGGAAGGGAGGGAGGGAGGGAGGAAGGGAGGGAGGGAGGCGGAAAGGGAGGGAGGGAAGAAGGAAGGAAGGAAGGGAGGAAGAGAGGAAGGGAGGAAGGAAGGGAAGAAGGGAGGAAGGGAGGAAGGAAGGAAAGAAGGAAGGAAGAAAGGAAGGGAGGAAAGGAGGAAGGGAGGGAGGGAGGGAGGAAGGAAGGGAGGGAGGGAGGAAGGGAGGGAGGGAGGCAGAAAGGGAGGGAGGGAAGAAGGAAGGAAGGAAGGAAGGAAGGAAGGAAGGAAGGAAGGAATTAAGGAAGGAAGGAGGGAAGGAAGGAAAAGAAAAAATGTATTCTCCATTGCTCGGTGAGGAGAAAATCTGACAAAAATATATTGAGCTGAGTAATAAAATGGGCCTGGCACTTTACTGAGTGTTAAGCATTCAACAACTAATAATATATGGCCCAAGCATGCTTGTGTAACTCCTTGTCTAGTATGAAAAGGCAGATGTGTAATAAATTGTATAACAATACAATAAATTGTAACATTGAATTGCGTACTGGGAAAAATAAGAGGAATTGATCTGAGTGAGTTAGAGAGGATTTCACAAAGGCCAGGATACTTGGGCAGCCCCTTAAAGAATCCATAAAAAATGCTCACATGTAAAGAAAATGAGGAGCAAATCTGGTTAGAATGAAAGCACGTGCAAAGATATGGATATACGGTAAAGAATGAGGTATTTGGAGAAATGCGAGTTTTAAATGGGTGTAGGTTAAAGTATCTGTAGTAGTGATATATACAGAGAAGAGGGAATTATCATGTATAGATTGGGAAAATAAGAATTTTTTTTTTTTTAAAAGAAAAACACAGTCACATGGGGAATGTACTGCAGGAGAGATCACTTGCTCCATCTAAAAGACAACTAGCTACATGCTGTCAAGCTTCAGTAAATGGCTTTCAATCAGGAATGCAGGCTTATTTTTACCTGATCTTCTGATTCATCAAAAAGTAAAAAAATCTTACACTTTATATATGCATTTAATTTTGAGTAAGTTGGTTTTGTCAGGCACTGTGCTGGAAACTTTCCTCTCAGGTGTCACTTTTGATGTATTATTTTTTCTAAAGTTTACTGTCAATATGCAAATATTTCTGTTATGTAACAATCCTCCCAATTTACTTCTTTTTATCAAAAAACAAGACTTAGATATTTGATAATAGCAAACCACCTCGCCAAGAAGTGTTTCTGCAAAGTTATCCTGGGTTTCTAATATTTATATTTGCTTTTAATTACGTTTTATTTCAAGAACAGCTATATCATTTCCATGTTTAATAGTATTAGGAATGAATGGCATGAGCAACATGTTGGAATAGGAGATACCAGCCTTCATTTCCCCACAAAAACCAGTTAGATAGCTATCTTTTAATGACATTAACCCTGGGAAAGATCATAAGTTCAGTTAATAACATGCAGTAAAATTCTGGAGTAAAAACCAAAGAAGAATCACATGGAAAGGATTTCTGGGGAGATCAGTATACCTAAGGCTTCTGGAGACAGCTAGGTATAAGGAAAAAGATGGAGGCTATAAATATCAGCCACTCAGTGGGTGCCATCATGGTCCCCCAGTGGCCTGCTTGACAGTGGACTCCAGTAGCCTTTGCTACTAAGTATCTCAACAGCCCCCTCAGCAGCAGTGGGTTACCCACAGCTTTCATAGTGGAGATCCCATTCCTGGTCATTGGCACAGTCCTCAGAGTCCTACTCTGCAGAGGACACTAGCAGCTTTTGCCTTTGAGGTAGCCAACAGCTATCATAACTGCAATTCCTCCAGAAAAGGAGACATTGCTGCATCCCTCAGCTACCAAGAAGGAGCTGCTGTTATGCTACCCAGGCTGGTGGCAACCCCATGCACATACTGGATACAGGAGCTAGGGCCACTCCTCACATGTACAAGATCTGAATCTTGCATCCTCTGCTGCCCCACATGCACCCACTCCTTAGACACTGCTGCTGTGGGATAGGCCATGCTCCTGACCCCTGTGTCAATGTAGCTCTGCGTGTGCCCACTCTTTGGACCCTGGCTCCCTGGCTGTTCCACAAGCATCTATGCCTTTTATGCAGCTACCAACACTGCAATTGGGGTGCCTATGTCTCAGATATTTATGCCAACATTGCCCAGGACCCCAGAGTCATAGTCATTCCCTGTGTGCCCATACTGCCAACTCTAGCTTCATGGTTACTTCAAGGGCACTGCACAATAGACATAGGCACCACCACCACTGCAACTGTGCCTGTGAGCTGGTGTGGATGCCAAGATGAATTTCCTTGGCCATGTCATCTTGCATGGGACAAAAAGAGATCAGGAGGGCCCAAGTAATCTTCAACACCGAAGACCTCCAACAACCCTTGCTACCACTGCAAAACTCACAGCCTTGACAGCTGAGGGCCCCTACAATCTTCACTACTGCTAATTTTAGCTAATGAACCTACACAAGGACTATGTCACGGAGCTGGAACTGTCACATGTCACTCAGCTAGTGCTCACCTGTAGGTGAAGGCACTGTGGGGATACTTTCCTCTCAAAACTAATATGTTAAGTCTAGAGGAGGTGACTGCTCAGTCAAATGCTCAGACATCAACTCAAGGCAATAAGAAACATTAAAATATAAAGAAAACGTGACATTACCAAAGGAAATAAATACTTTCCTAGTAACCGACCCCAGGGAAAGAAAGAACCACAAATTGTCAAAGAATTTAAATTAACAGTTTTAGGAAAACTTAAGAAATCATAAAAGAACAAATATAACCAACTAAATAAAACCAGAGAAGCAATACAGAAAAAAATAGAGATAGAAATCATAAACAGACACACTGAAATTCTGGAGAATAAGAGCACAATGAATGAAATAAAAGTGCAATTGAGGGCACCAATAGTAGGCTTCATCAAGCAGAAGAAAAAAATCTGTGAACCTGAAGGTAGGTCATTTTTAATTACTCAGAGAAACCACGACAACAAAAACAGAATGAAAAAGAATGAAAAAAGCTTGCAAAATTTATGGGATACCATCAAATGGCCCAATATAGGCATTATGAGAATATCAAAAGGAGAAGAGATTAAGGAAGGAATAAAACACTTTTTTAAAGAAATAATGGGTTGGGTGCAGTGGCTTATGTCTGTAATCCCAGGACTCTGTGAAGTTGAAGCAGGTAAATAGCTTGAGCTCAGGAGTTTGTGACCAGCCTGGGCAACATGGCGAAATCCTGTCTCTACAAAAAATACAAAAATTAGCTGGGCATATTGGCAAGCACCTGTAGTGCCAGCTACTTGAAAGGCTGAGGTAGGCGGATTGCTTGAGCCCGGGTCTTTCCAAATCTGGGAGACTTTCCAAATATTGGAGAGAAATGAACTTCCAGGTACTTCAAGCTCTTAGTCCACAAAGGGATTCAACGTAAAGAAGTATTCACCAAGATACATTATAATCAAACTATCAAAAGACAAAAATAAAATGAGAATTTTGAAAGCAGCAGAAGAGACTCATCATATATGAGGACCTTCACCCACAAGACTATCAACCTAATTCTCAGAGGAAATCATGCAGCCACATAGAAAGCGGGACGGCACATTTAAAAGGATGAAAAAAAACTTCCAACCAAGAGAACTTGGAAAAGTTGTTCTTCAGAAATAAAGGCAAGATAAACACTTGTTCAAAAAAACAAAACCCGAGGGAGTTTGTCACCACTAAACCTGCCTTACAAGAAATGCTAAACCGAGTTCTTCAAGCTGAAATAAAAAGATGCTAATTAGTAGCATGAAAACACAAGCAAGTATGAACTCCCTGTTATATTTAAATATAGAGTCAAATTCAGAATACTCCAGTAGTATAATTGTGGTGTGTAGATCATTTACGTATAAAGGTTAGAAGCCTAATTATTTAAAAACTGTAGCTATCAGCCGGGCGTGGTGGCTCACACTTGTAATCCCAGCACTTTGAGAGGCCGAGGTGGGTGGATCACCTGAGGTCAGGAGTTCGAAAGCAACCTGGCCAACATGGTGAAACCTCGTCTCTACTGAAAAATGCAAAAATTAGCCGGGCGTGGTGGCACACACCTTTAATCCCAGCTACTCGGGAGGCTGAGGCAGGAGAATTGCTTGAACCCAGGAGGTGGAGGTTGCAGTGAGCCGAGATCGTGCCACTGCACTCCAGCCTGGGCAACAGAGCAAGACCCCACCTCAAAAAAGAAAAAAAGAAAAAAAAACCTGTAGCTATCTAATTTGTTAATGAATATATAATAAAAACAGATGTAAAATATGACATCAAAAATATAAAATGTGGGGAGGAGAAGTAAAAGGGGAAAGTTTTTATATGCAATAAAATTTAAGTGGTTATCAGCTTAAAATAGACTCTTAAAACTGTAAAATATTCCATGTAAGCCTCATGGAAACCACATAGGAAAAATCCTCTAGTGCAGGGGTCCCCAACCCCCAAGCCGTGGAACAGTATCTGCAGTGGCCTGTTAGGAATGGGGCTGCACAGCAGGTGGTGAATGGTAAGCATGCGAGCATTACTACCTGGGCTCTGCCTCCTGATAGATCAGTAGTGCATTAGATTCTCATAGGAGCGCAAACCCTATTGTGAACTGCGCATATGAGGGATCTAGGTTGTGCACTTGTTTTTTTTGTTTTGTTTTGTTTTGTTTTTTGACACGGAGTCTTGCTGTCAACCAGGTTGGAGTGCAGTGGCGCGATCTTGGCTCACTGCAACCTCCGCCTCCCGGGTTCAAAAGATTCTCATGCCTCAGCCTCCTGAGTAGCTGGGATTACAGGCACGTGCCACCACGCCCAGTTAATTTTTGTATTTTTAGTAAAGACAGGGTTTCACCATGATGGTCAGGCTAGTCTCGATCTCCTGACCTTGTGATCCACACGCCTCGGCCTCCCAAAGTGCTGGGATTACAGGCATGAGCCACCGCGCCCGGCCTAGATTGTGCACTTCTTATGAGTATCTAATGCCTGATAATCTGAGGTGGAACAATTTTGTCCTGAAACCATCTTTGCCTCCCCAGCCTATCCCCCAACCATGGAAAAATTGTCTTTCACAAAACTGGGGGTCTCTGGTGCCAGAAAGGTAGGGGATTGCTGCTCTAGTGGATACACAAACAATAAAGAGAAAAGAATCAAAGCATACCACTACAGAAACTCATTAAATCATGAAGGAAGACAAAGAGAGAAACAAAGGGACACAAGAACTGAGAACAATCATAATATAATTAACAAAATAGCAATACTAAGACCTTTCTTGTCAATAATCAGTTTATATGGAAATGGATTAAAATCTCCAATTAAGTGAATAGAAAAACAAAAGCAAACATATCTGGCCTACAAGTGATTCATGTCAGCCTTAAGAACATACATAGCTTGAAAGTGAAGTGATAGGGGGAAAATATTCCATAAAATAGAAACTTAAAGAGAGCTGGAATAGCTACATGTTTATCAGACAAAATAGACTTGAAGTCAAAAACTATAATAAAAGACAAAGAAGATCATTTTGTAATCATAAGGGAGTAATTTCATCAAGAGGAAATAACCATGGTAAATATATTGGCATCCAACATTAGAGCAACTGAATATATAAAATCAATATTAACAGAGCTAAAGGGAGAAATTGACATCAATACAGTAATACTAGGGCATTTCAATAACCCACTTTCAACAATAGATAGATCTTCCAGAAAGAAAATCATTAATGAAACATTAGATATCAACTACATGTTAAACATACCCAGAACATACATCTTACCCAGTGGAATACATGTTCTTCTTAAGTGCACACAGAAAATTTGCTAGGATAAATCATATTAGGCTATAATATGAGTCTTAAAAATATAAGAAGATGAAAATTAGACCTAGTATCTCTTCTGATTATAATAGTATGAAACTGGAACTCTGTAACAGGAGAAAAACTGGAAAATTAAAAAACATGTAAAAATTAAGCAACACATTATTGAACACCCAATAGATCAACAAAGAAATCAAAAGGGAAATTAGGAAATATTTTCAAACAAAAATGAAAAAAGAAAACACGCCAAAACTTAAGGTATGCAGCAAAAGCAGCTCTAAGAGGGATGTTACTAGCAATAAACATCACTTTAAAAAATCTCATATAAATGATCTGACTAGAAAAAATGAAAAAAGTCCAAAAGTAGCAAAAGGAAGGGAATAATCAAGATCAGAGCTGAAGTAAATGAAATACTTCTAAAGCAATAGAAAGAATACATGAAACTAAGAGTTGGTCTTTTGAAATGATATAATTGGGCCAAGGGATGGGGCCAAGATGGCCGATTAGAAGCAGCTGCAGTTGGGGGCTCCCACCCAGAAAAACCAAAATAGCATGTGAATCCTGCACTGGCAACTGAGGTATCCAGGTTCTATCATCAGGCCTGACTAGGCAGTTGGCGTGACCCTCAGAGAGCAAGAAAAAGTAGAGTGGTGCATCCTGCCACCTGAGAGCCACACAGGGCAGAGGAGCCCCCACCCCCTAGCCAAAGGAGGCAGTGAGTGAACATGCTACCCAGCCTGGAGAACCATGCTTTTTTCACAGAACTCTGCAACCCACACATCAGAAGACCCTACTCTTGAGCCCATGCCACCAGGGCCTTGGGCCCCAACCACAGAGCTGCACAAATTCTCAACAGCCACTCGGCTGAATTCTGCCTAAGACCACCGAGTTCCCGGAGGGAGGGGTGTCAGTCTTTGCTGCAGCTGCCCGCTATCCAATCCATCTGAGCTTCCTAGAGGAGGGGCGGTAACCATCACTGTGGCTGCCTAAGAAAACTGAGCTCCCCAAGGGAGGGGTGGCTGGCATCACGGCTGCTGCCTGCTCCCTAAGCCGCCTGAGCTCCCTGGGGAAGGAGCGGCAGCCAGAACTATAGCTCCAGGCTGTGCTTTTCCCCTACTGGAGCCAGGGAAACTGGACAGCTTGGTCCCAAGAGGTATTCCCCACAGCACAACACACCTGCTGTGGCAGACAGTGGCCAGACTGCCTCTTTAGGATGGACCGTGACCCATCCCTTCTCACTAGCTGGGGTCTCCCTGCAGGAGCTCCAACAACACCAGCCAGGGTCTTAGGGACAGAATTCTGATCTCCCTGGGCCTGAGCCCCTAGTGGGAGGGGTGGCCATAGTCTCCGCAGGCCAGCAGGCTTAGTCTTTCCCCCTGCTAGTTCTAAGGAACCCAGACAGCCCAGAAGAGTGTGTTTCCCCCAGCGCAGCACATCCCCTCCAGCAAGTGACAGCCAAAGTGCTTCGTTAAACCGGTCCTGGTTCCCGTGCCTCCAGCTGGGTGAGACCCACCCCAACAGAGGTTACCAGACACCCTATACAGGAGCATTCCTACTGGTATCAGGTTGGTGCCCCTGGAGGTCAGAGATCCCAGAGGAAGGAGCAGGTACCTATCTTTGCTGTTTTCCAGCCTCATCGGGTGACATTTCCAGGCACGGGAGCAAACTAGATGAATAGAGCCTGAAGTGAACCCCCAGCAAACTGCAGCAGCCATACACAAGAGAGACCTGACTATGGAAAAACAAAACAAACAGAAAGCCACAATAACAGCATCAACAAAAAAGTCCCCACAAAAACCTTATCCAAGGGGCAGAAGCCCCAAAGATCATAACTAAACAAACTCATGAAGATGACAAAGAATCAATGACAAAACTCTGAAAATCCAAAAGGCCAGGGTGCCTCTTCTCCTCCAAATGACTGCAACACCTCTCCAGCAAGGTTACAGAGCTGGATGGAGGATGATATGAAGTAGGCTTCAGAAAATAACAAACTTCACTGAGATAAAGGGGAATGTTGTAACCCAACGCAAAGAACGTAAGAACAATGACAAAGGTTACAGGAGCTGCTAACTAGAACAACCAGTTTAGAAAGGAACATAAACAAAGATCAGATAGTTGTAGATATGTGGCATCATTTCTGAGGACTCTGTTGTGTTCCATTGATCTATGTCTCTGTTGTGGTACCAGTACCATGCTGTTTTGGTTACTGTAGCCTTGTAGTATAGTTTGAAGTCAGGTAGCGTGATGCCTCCAGCTTTGTTCTTTTGGCTTAGGATTGACTTGGCGATGCAGGCTCTTTTTTGGTTCCATATGAACTTTAAAGTAGTTTTTTCCAATTCTGTGAAGAAAGTCATTGGTAGCTTGATGGGGATGGCATTGAATCTATAAATTACCTTGGGCAGTATGGCCATTTTCACGATATTGATTCTTCCAACCCATGAGCATGGAATGTTCTTCCATTTGTTTGTATCCTCTTTTATTTCATTGAGCAGTGGTTTGTAGTTCTCCTTGAAGAGGTCCTTCACATCCCATGTAAGTTGGATTCCTAGGTATTTTATTCTCTTTGAAGCAATTGTGAATGGGAGTTCACTCATGATTTGGCTCTCTGTTTGTCTGTGATTGGTGTACAAGAATGCTTGTGATTTCTGTACATTGATTTTGTATCCTGAGACTTTGCTGAAGTTGCTCATCATCACCGGCCATCAGAGAAATGCAAATCAAAACCACAGTGAGATACCATCTCACACCAGTTAGAATGGCCATCATTAAAAAGTCAGGAAACAACAGGTGCTGGAGAGGATGTGGAGAAATAGGAACACTTTTACACTGTTGGTGGGACTGTAAACTAGTTCAACCATTGTGGAAGTCAGTGTGGTGATTCCTCAGGGATCTAGAACTAGAAATACCATTTGACCCAGCCATCCCATTACTGGGTATATACCCAAAGGACTATAAATCATGCTGCTATAAAGACACACGCACACGTATGTTTATTGCGGCACTATTCACAATAGCAAAGAGTTGGAAACAACCCAAATGTCCAACAACGATAGAATGGATTAAGAAAATGTGGCACATATACACCATGGAATACTATGCAGCCATAAAAATGATGAATTCTTGTCCTTTGTAGGGACAAGGATGAAACTGGAAACCATCATTCTCAGTAAACTATCGCAAGGACAAAAAACCAAAGACCGCTTGTTCTCACTCATAGGTGGGAATTGAAGAATGAGAACTCATGGACACAGGAAGGGGAACATCACACTCCGGGGACTGTTGTGGGGTGGGGGGAGGGGGGAGGGACAGCATTAGGAGATATACCTAATGCTAAATGACGAGTTAATGGGTGCAGCAAAACAACATGGCGCATGGATACATATGTAACAAATCTGCACATTGTGCACATGTACCCTAAAACCTAAAGTATAATAAAAAATAAAAAATAAAAAATAAAAAATAAATAAATAAATAAAAAAGAAAGGAACATAAACAACCTGGTGGAGCTGAAAAACACAGCATGAGAACTTTGTGATGCATACACAAGTATCAATAGCCAAATCGATCAAGTAGAAGAAAGAATATCAGAGCTTGAAGACTATCTCACTGAAATAAGGCAGGTAGACAAGATTAGAGAAAAGGAATAAAAAGGCATGAACAAAACCTCTGAGAACTATGAGACTATGTAAAAAGACCAAATCTATGACTCATTGGAGTACCTGAAAGAGATGGGGAAAGAGTGGAAAACACACTTCAGTTCCAGAACCTTCCCCAACATAGCAAGACAGACCAACATTCAAATTCAGGAAATAAAGAGAACCCCAGTGAGATGCTCCATGAGAAAATCAACCCCAAGTCACATAATCATCAGATTCTCCAAGGTCAAAATGAAGGAAAAAATGTTAAGGGCAGCCAGAAGAGAAGGCCAGGTCACCTACAAAGAGAAGGCCATCAGACTTACAGCAGACCTCTCAGCAGAAACCCTATAAGACAGAAGAAAGTGGGGGCCAATATTCAACATTCTTTTTTTTTTTAAGTTTTACTTTAAGTTCTGGGATACATGTGCTGAACTTGTTGCCCAGCACCATTTATTAAATATGGAATACTTTCCCCATTGCCTATTTTTGTCAGGTTTCTCAAAGATCAGATGGTTGTAGATGTGTGGTCTTATTTCTGCGATTTCTATTCTGTTCCATTGGTCTACGTGTCTGCTTTGGTACCTGTAGAAATGCTTGCGATTTCTGCACATTGATTTTGTATCCTGAAAATTCGCTGAAGTTGTTTATCAGTTAAGGAGACTTTGGGCTGAGACGATGGGGTTTTCTAGATATAGGATCATGTCGTCTGCAAATAGAGACAATTTGACTTTCTCTTTCCCTATTTGATTATTCTTTATTACTTTCTCTTGCCTGATTGCCTTGGTCAGAACTTCCAATATTACGTTAAATAGGAGTGGTGAGAGAGGACATTCAGGAAATAGGCATGGGCAAAGATTTTATGATGAAATTGCCAAAAGCAATTGTAACAAAAGCTAAAATTGACAAATGGGATCTAATTAAACTAAAGAGCTTCTGCACAGCAAAAGAAACTATCATCAGAGCGAACAAGCAACCTACAGAATGGGAGAAAATTTTTGCAACCTATCCATCTGACAAGGGTCTAATATTCAGAATTTACAAGGAACTTAAACAAATTTACAAGAAAAAGCCAAACAACCCCAACAAAAAGTGTGCAAACTACATGAACAGATACTTCTCAAAAGAAGACATTTATGTGGTCAACAAACATATGAAAAAAAGCTCATCATCACTGGTCATTAAAGAAATTCAAATTAAAACCACAATGAGATGCCATCTCACACCAGTTAGAATGGTGATCATTAAAAATCAGGAAACAACAGATGCTTGCAAGGCTGTAGAGAAACAGGAATGCTTGTACACTGTTGGTGGGAATGTAGATTAGTTCAGCCTACATGGTGGAAGACCCTGTGGAAGACTGTGGAAGACAGTGGGGTGATTCCCCAAGGATCTAGAACCAGAAATACCATTTGACCCAGCAATACCATTAATGTGTATATACCCAAAGAAATATAAATCATTCTACTATAAAGACACATGCACATGTTTATTGTAGCACTATTCACAATAGCAAAGTCTCAGAACCAACCCAAATGCCTATCAAAGATAGACTGGATAAAAAAAAATGTGGTACATATACACTATGGAATACTATGCAGCCATTAAAAGGAATGAGATCATGTCCTTTTCAGGGACATGGATATAGCTGGAAGCCATCATTCTCACACACTAACACGGGAAGAGAAAACCAAACATCGTATTTTCTCACTCATAAGTGGGAGCTAAACAGTAAGAACACATGGACACAGGGAGGTGAACATCACACACTGGGGCCTGTTGGGGAGTAGGGGAAAAGGGGAAGGAGAGCATCAGCACTAACAGCTAATGAATGCAGGGCTTAATACCTAGGTGATGGGTTGATGGGCACAGCAAACCACCATGGCACACATTTACCTATGTAACAAACCTGCACATTTTACACATGCATCCAGAACCTAAAAAAAAAAAAATAGCAAAGATATGGAACCAAACTACATGGCCATCAACAGTGGATTGAATAAAGAAAATGTGGCACGTAAACACTATGGAATACTACATAGCCATAAACAAAACAAAACAAAAGACAACCAAATTATGTTCTTTGCAGCAACATGGATGGAGCTGGAGGCCATTATCCTAAGTGAATTAACACAGGAACAGAAAACCAAATACTGCAAGTTCTCATTTATGAGTGAGAGCTTAACATTGAATACATGTGGAAACAAAGATGGGAATGATAGACACTGGGGACTTCTTGAGGTGGGAGGGTGGTAGGAGGATGAGGGTTGAAAGACTACCTATCAGATACTATGCTCATTACCTGGGTGACAAAATAATCTGTACACCAAACCCCCATGACATGCAATTTACCCATGTAACAAACCTGCAGGTGTACCCCCTAAATCTAAAATAAAAATTAAAAAAAAGAAAAGATACAATTGACAAAGCTTTAGCTAGGCTACGAAAAAGAGGTGTAAATAATAAAAATTAGAAAATAAAGAGAAGACATTATAACTGGTATCACAGAAATACAAAGGATTATATAGAACTGTTATGAGCAGTTTTATACTAATAAGTTGGATAACCTAAAAAAAATGAATACATCCTTAGAAACCTGCTACCTATCAAAACTGAATCATGAAAATACAAAATCTGAACACACCATTAACAAGTAAAGAGATTGAATCACTAATCAAAAATTCTACACAAGTGCAAAGCAGAACTAGGTGGCTCCCCTGGCGAATTCTATCAAACATTTTAAGAATTAATACTAATCTATCTCAATGTCTTTCAAAAATAAAGTGGAGGGAAGACTTCCAAACTCATTTTGCAAGGCTAGCATTACCCTGATGTGAAAGTCAAACCAGAAAACTATAAAAAAAGAAAATTATAGGTCAATATACCTGATGAATAGAGATGCAAAAATCCTCAACAAAATACAAGCAAATGGAATTGAAGAGCACATTAAAAGAGTCATACACGATGAACAAATGGGATTTATCCTGGGATACAAAGATGGTTCAACATATGCACATTGATAAATGTGATACATCACATTAAGAAAACAATGAACAAAAGTCATAAGATTTTCTTAATAGACGAAGAAAAATAATTTGACAAAATTCAACATTTCATGATTTAAAAATCTCAACAAACTAGTGATAAAAGAAAATAACCTCAACATAATAAAGGCCATATATGAAAAGCTCACAGCTAACATCATACTTAATGGTGAAAAGCTGAAAGCCTTTTCTTTAAGGGCAGGAATAAGGCAAAGATGTTCACTCTTGCCACTTCTACTCAACATAGTACTGACAGTCCTAGCCAGTGCACTTAGGCAAGAGACAGATTTATTTCCAAACCAAAAAAGAAGTAAAATTATCGCTGTTTACAAATGATATAATAATGATAAAATGATATAATGCCATGTGAAAACTCTAAAGAGTCTACCTAAAAATGATAAAACTTAATAAACAAATTAAGTAAAACTACAGGATACAAAACCAAAATACAAAAATCTGTTCTGTTTCTAGGAACTAGCAGTGAACTATCTGAAAAAGAAGCTAAGAAAACAATTAAAACAGTCACATCAAGAAAATTAAATACCTAAAAATTAATTTAACCAAGGAGGAAAGAGATCTGTATAAGAAAAACTATAAAACATTGGTCAAAGAAATTGAAGAAGACACAAATAAATGGAAAGATAACACATGTTCATGGACTGGATGAATTAATAGTGTTAAAATATCCATGCTACCCAAAATTATTTATTCAATGCAATCCTTATCAGAATTCCAATGTAATTTTTCACAGAAGTAGGAAAAACAACCCTAAAATTCATGTAGAACCACAAAAGACCCCCAAATAGCTAAAGCAATATTGAGCAAAAAGAACAAAGCTAGATACATAACACTTTCTAATTTCAAATTGTCTTATAAAGCTATAGTAATCAAACAAAAAACACCCTGGCATAAAAACAGTCATATAGACCAATTGAACAGATTCAAGAGCCTGGGAATAAATCCATGCATAATATATTCACCTGATTTTTGATAAGGCACCAAGAAAACAACATGGGGAAAAATAAGTCTCTTCAGTAAATGGTGCTGGGAAAACTGAATATCAATATACAAAAAAGTGAAATTAGAAACGTAACTTATGCCATATATAAAAATCAATTCAAAGTGGGTTAAAGACTTAAATGTAAAACCTGAAACCATAAAACTCCTAGAAGGAAACCCAGAAGAGAAGCTTCTTGACAGTGGCCTTGGCAATGATTTTTTTAATCTATGATACCGAAGGGACAGACAAGAAAAGTAAAAGTAAACAGGTGGGATTATATGAAACTAAAAATTTCTGCGCAGCAAGGAAGACAACAAAATGAAAGGCAACCTACAGAATGGATTTAAAAAACTGTAAAGGAAGAAAGTAGTATCCAAAATATATAAGAAACTTGTTCAACTCAAAAGCAAAAAAAAAAAAAAAACAAATCCCTGCAAAAAACTTGATTAAAAAATGGGCAGAAGCCAGGCACAGTGGCTTGCATGGGTAATTCCTGTTACTTCGGAGGCTGAGACAGGAGAATTGCTTGAGACCAAGGTTCAAACCCAGCGTGGGCATCATAGTGAGACCTCATTTGTATAACAAGTTTTTTTTAGAAAATTAGCTGGCAGCGATGACACGTGCCTGTAGTCCTAGATACTCAGGAGGATAAGGAAGAAGATTCGCTTGAATCCAGGAGTTCAAGCCTGCAGTGAGCTATGATCATGTTGCTGTGCTCCAGCCTGGGTGACAGAGTGAGATCTTATCTCTAAAAAGCAACACCAAAAAAATTATGTATATATGTATATGTATATATATAAATAAAGGTGTATATTGGTATATATATAAATAAATGTATATATGTATATGTATATATATAAATAAAATATTCCATTGCATATAGAACTATTATGAGCAATTTTATACTAGTAAGTTGGATAACCTAGAAAAACATGAATACATCCTAGAAACCTACTACCTATCAAAACTGAATCATGAAAATACAAAATCTGAACACATACTTAACAAGTAAAGAGATTGAATCACTAATCAAAAATTCTACAAAAGTGCAAAGCAGAACGAGGTAAATGGTGCTGGGAAAACTGAGTATCAATGTGCAAGTAAGTGAAATGTGCAAAAAATATTCAATGGAATATTATTGGGCCTTAACACAGAAGAAACCATTGTCATTTGAGACAACATAGACAAAACTACAGGACTTCATGCTAAGTGTAAGTAAACCAGAAACAGAAAGACAGATACTGTATTATCTCACTTATATGTGGAATTGAAAAAAGCCAAACTCGCAGTAATAGAGAGTAGGATGATGGTTACCTGGAGCTGGTGGGGAGGGTTGGTAAAATGGGGAGAAGCCAGTCAACAATTACAAACGTTAAATCGTAAGATGAATAAGGAGATCTAAAGTACAGCATGGTGGCTTTAGTTAATAATGTATTTTATATTCTAACAAGGCTAAGAGAGCAAATCTCAAGTGTTCTCACCACACACACACACACACACACATATTTGCACAAGATGGTAGATATGTTCGTTAAACTGATTGTGGTAATCATTCCACAATGTATATGTATACCAAAACATTATGTATACCTTGAATATATGCTATTTTTCTTTGCCAATCTCATATAAATAAAGTTGGAAATTATGGCAATGGCCATAAATGAAGTTTTTTTGAAACAAATCATTAGAAATGACTCATGTAATGCACTTCAGTAATATAATTCAATTTGAGTAATAAAACTAATATAATGGCGAATCCAGAGTAGTATTGTCATCATCATCATTTAACAAGTTCAAGGGGGTTTTGTAAAATATTAAAGTAGAAAAGAATTAATGAATGAGAATTTCACATGGATGTTTCGTAATATAAATAATATCCCAATTATGTAATGAACATTATTATTATTATTATTATTTATTATTATTATTATTATTATTATTGAGACGAAGTCTCGCTCTGTCGCCCAGGCTGGAGTGCAGTGGTGCTATCTCGGCTCACTGCAATCTCTGCCTCCTGGGTTCAGGCGATTCTCCTTCCTCAGCCTCCAGAGTAGCTGGAACTACAGGCGTGTGCCACCACGTCCAGCTAATTTTTTGTATTTTTAGTAGAGACGGGGTTTCACAGTGTTAGCCAGGATGGTCTCAATCTCCTGACCTCGTGATCTGCCTGCCTTGGCCTCCCAAAGTGCTGAGATTACAGGCGTGAGCCACCACGCCTGGCCTTGAATACAATTTTTAAACACCTAGAGTAAACCAAGATGTGAAAAAAATAAGCGATATGCATTAAAATATTAAACAAGGGTTAATTTTAGAGTTATGTAACAGGGTGGGGGCTAAAATTTGTGAAAAATAGAGGTGGTAGTTCCATATTTAGTTTAATTACTAGCAATATTGTTATTTGAAATAGCTCCATCTGTGAAATCTTGGTAAAGGCCTTAAGCAAACAAGTTCATTTCTCTTGTTTTTTCTTTGTAAAGAAATAATAGTTTTATAGGCCTGAGAGAAGGTAATTAAAATCAGTGAAGAAATTGAAAATGAGAATATATTAGGATGGTAAGAGTCCTATTCTAAGAAGCCAGAGGCCTGAAAATGGAATGAAAAAAAAAAAAAGTTAGTTTTAGTTAACACTGTAAACTTTGGCCCTACTGGATTTCCTCTCCAATCTATACTGAATAAAACAAATGTCATACTGCTTATTATAGGGTTCGTGTGTGTGTGCATGAGAGAGAGAGAGAGAGAGAAAACAAAAACAGGCTTGTATACGGATGAATTGGTATAGCTCCATAAAGATTGCATGTATCTGACAAACGGCTATTTGAATCTCCATTTTCTACTTTCTGTATAGTCAAAATTTTGAAGAATCATCTAAGGAGGAGATATTTCACATGAATGTTCTTCTACTTTAGATTAAAATAAGTGCTCATTACTTTCTACTACTTAACAAATTTAACATCCGAACACATTGAATACTAGTGCTTTTTAATGTACTCTTAAAAATAAGCCCTATCCCGCTGAAGTATTCGGATCTAGCCTAATCTAAAAAGGGTTTACCCCATCTCTGTCCAATTGTGAGTAGATTTATGCCTGCTTCATCACAGACGAAGGCTATTAGAGCTCCTGTTAACCCATTTGTTATCAGGATTGCTTCAGTTCTCTCCTCAACATGCTTCTGTATTTTACCCTGGTCTGTTTGAGGCCCTCACCTAAGGTTCTCCACACATCCACAGACACGTTACTGGAAATCACTGTTTCTTCTGATTTTAGTGTCCAATTTATTTGTATGTCTCTTGCTCAGTTTTCATCTTCTATATGACAATACAAAAAACTACATTCTTTATGTGATTTAAATCATTCTCTCCTATTATCTTTTCATTTTATAATTGATACTTACCTAGCTTTGAGATTTTCACAGAATAGATATGGGTTTGTTTCGTTTTAACATAAGAAAGCAGTGATTCAGAGATGCCAAGACAACATCACCTCCTTTACCCAGATAAAAAGTAGATTTTTTTTTTTTGAGATGGAGTCTTACTCTGTGGCCAGGCTGGAGTGCAGTGGCGTGATCTCGGCTCACTGCAACCTCTGCCTCCTGGGTTCAAGCGATTCTCCTGCCTCAGCCTCCTGAGTTGTTGGGATTACAGGAGCACACCACCACGCCCAGCACATTTTTGTATTTTTAGTAGAGACAGGGTTTCACCATGTTGGTCAGGATGGTCTCGATCTCCTGACCTCGTGATCCGTCTGCCTTGGCCTCCCAAAGTGCTGGGATTATAAGTGTGAGACACCGCACCTGGCCAAAAGCAGAATATTTCATTTAACATAGAGTCTGAATAAAATGCAGTGCTTTTAATCTTCCCCACATCTGGAAACAGCTTAGGAAATTCTCTTTCCTGAAGTTTCCAAATTTTACTCCTTACTTTACGCTCCATCCAAATTAACCTGCATTTCTATTCAATAATGTTAACTGCCCTTCCTACAACTGTCATTTCCTTTACCTCCTTTTATTTCCCCTTTTTACTAGGGTATCTTATGTTTAATATCACATTTTTAATACTGCCTCAATAATAGTTAAATTATCCATGGAGGTGTGGGTAACAAAGAATATCCCTTCTAAATCTATAAACGGAAGGGACATTTTTTTTTTCAGTAAACAAAATAAAAAATCAAAGGAAGCAGCAGCCACAACAATAAACTAGCATGCTGTAATTTCAGAGTCCATTTTGTTATTTATACTAATCATGAAGACAGGAAACTGTTCTGCAGAAACATTAAGAGAGACAGTCACTGGTCAAAGATTACGGATCCTGCTGTCCAAGAAAGAAAAATTCTGCAGTTATGCTCATTAGTAGACATTGTTAACACAGGAAGGGAATAAAAGGGGATTTTAAAAAATAATTAACTATTGATGTAGCACTTATGTGCTACTGTTGTCATATTTTAAATGACTCAATCTTTTGTCATGACTGAGTTCATAAATACTTCTGTTATGGATTCACATTAAACTCATAGTCTTGAGTTCATTGATTTTATTTATGGTTAAATTCGTGCTACAAAAGTCAGTATTTTGAAAGATTTCTGTCCATTTTAGATTCAGTATCAACTTTAGGTACAGCCTCCTCTTTCTATTTATTCACTGCCTTAACTAGTTTTTAGGAATTGTGTTGTATTTTTATAATTTGAAGCATTATTTAAAATATTCTTAATTTAGGAATTCAAGATCAAACAGCTGAGACTATGGTAAATTCTTTCTTAAATCAAATTTTTCTTTCAATGACGGATTGTTCACTAATGTCAGCATAAAATTATTGGATTTTTCTATATTGAATATATTCCACATTCAGTATTCTATACTGCTATTTCAAAGTTTAACATATTTCCAGACACTTGGGTTGAATATAAAATGTAAAAACACATGATTCTGTTTGGAATTAGATTTCTTCAGGTCAATCCTTGCTCTGCCCTTTACTAAGTGTGTAAACCTATGTATCTATTTAACTACTCTATGATCTAATTTCTTCATTTTTTGTAAAATAGAAATACTATCAGTGCCTACTTCATAAAGTGAGGATTAAATAAAGTTAATTAGCATATATTGCTCAACATGGTGGCTTGCACACAGCAGGTATGTAATATATGTTAAAGATTAATTCATTTTTTAAAGGATTCTTTACTTTTATACTAAATGGAAAAAAACTAAAAGCCCTTCCTTTAAGATCTAGAATATGACAAGGATGCCCACTTTCACCGCTGGTATTCAACATAGTAATGGAAGGCCTAGCTAGAGCAATCAGACAAGATAAAGAATTAAAAAGCTTCCAAATTGGAAAGGAAGAAGTCAAACTATTCTTTTTTGCAAATGATATGATCAAATACAGAAATCAGTAGCATTTGTATATGCCAACAGTGAATAATATCTCTGAAAAAGGAATTAAAAAGTAATCCCATTTATAATAGCCACACATGAAATTAAATATCTAGAAATTAACTTAACCAAAGAAGTGACAGATCTCTATAATAAAAACTATAAAACACTGATGAAAGAAATTGAAGAAAACACCAGAAAATGAAAAGATGTTCTGTGTTCATGGATTGGAAGAATCAATATTGCAAAAGTTCCATACTATGCAAAGCGATCTACAGTTTCAATGCAATCCCTACCAAAATACCAACGACATTTTCCACAAAAATAGACAAAACAATCCTAATTTATATGAAACCAGAAAAAAAAAAAACAGAATAGCCAAAACTATCCTAAGCAAAAAGAACAAAACTGGAGGAAGCACATTATCTGACTTCAAATTACACTACAGAACTATAGTAACCAAAACAGCATGGTACTGGCATAAAAACAGACACATAGACCAATGGAACAGAATAGAGCGCCCAGAACAAATCCACACACATATAATAAACACATTTTTGACAAAGATGCCAAGAACATACATGAGGAAAAGACAGTCTCTTCAATAAATGGTGCTGAGAAAACTAGATATCCATATGCAGAACAATGAAACTAGATTCCTGTTTCTTGACATATACAAAAATCAAATCAAAATGGATTAAAGACTTAATCTAAGAACTGAAATTATGGAACTACTGCAAGAAAACGTTTGGGGAAATCTCTGGGACATTGGCCTGGGCTAAAATTTATTGAGTAATACCCCACAAGCACAGACAACCAAACCAACAATGGACAAATGAGATTACATTAAGATAAAAAGCTTCTACACAGCAAGGGAAATGATTAACGAAGTGGAGAGATAACCCACCGAATGGGAGAAAATATTTACAAGATACCTATCTAACAAGTGATTAATAATTGGAATGTATAAGGAGCTCAAACAACTATATGGGAAAAAGTCTAATAATCCAATCAAAAAATGGGCCAAATATTTGAACAGACATTTCCCAGACGGAGATATACAAATGACAAACAGGCATATGAAAAGGTGCTCAACATCATTGATCATCAGAGAAATGCAAATCAAAACTACAATGAGATATCATTTCGCTCCCAGTTAAAATGGCTTTTATCCAAAAGACAGTCCATAATGAATGCTGGTGAAGATGTGGAGAAAAAGGAATCCTTGTTCAGTGGTTGGTGGGAATGTAAATTAGCACAACCACTATGGAGAACAGTTTGGAGGTTCCTCAAAAAAATATTGAGCTATCATATGATTCAGCAATCAAACTAATGGGTATATACCCAAAAGAAAGAAAATCAGTATATGGAAGAGATAACAACACTCCCCCATGTCTGTTGCAGCACTGTTTACAATAGCTAAGATTTGGAAGCAACCTTAGTGTCCATCAACAGTTGAATAGATAAAGAAAATGTGGTGCATATACATAATGGAGTACTATTCAGCCATTGAAAAGAATGAGATTCAGTCATTTGGAACAACATGGAGGGAACTGGAGATCATTATGTTAAGTGAAATAAGCCAGGCACAGAAACATAAACATTGCATATTCTGAATTATATGTGGAGTTTAAAAATCAAAACAATTGAACTCATGAACATGGAGAGTAGAAGGATGGTTACCAAGCCTGGGAAGGGTAGTAGGGAGCTCAAAGGGATGGGGGTGGTTAATGGGTACAAAAAATAGTTAGAAATAATTATTAAGACATACTATTTAACCACAGGGTGACTATAGTTAATAATAACTTAATCGTACACTTTACAATAACTAAAAGAGTGTAATTGGATTGTTTGTAATACAAAAGATAAGTGCTTGAGGGGATGAATACCCCATTCTCCATGATGTGATTATTATGCATTACATGTCTGCATCAAAATATCTCATGTACCTTGTAAATATATATATCTACTTACACATAAAAATTAAAAATTAAAAAATTAAAAGGTATTCTTTAGATTTAAAAACAGATCTATATTTATATTTGTTTATATTGGAATTGGCAAACTTTTACTTAAAGAACCAAAGTAAATATTTTAGGCTTTGGGGACCATATGGTCTCTCTGTAGCAATTACTAAACTGTGCCACTGGAGCTAGAAACCATCCATAAACAATATATTAACTAATGTGCATAGTTGTGATCCCATAAATCTTTATTTACAAAAACAGGCAGTAGATCAGACTTTGCTTGCAGGCTGTGGCTTCCCAACCCTAATTCTTATGCTTAAAAGCAGCATTCAAGGACTAATGATTTAATAGAAATTACTATGTGCAACCTTAAAACTGGCAATTTTAGGTGAACATTTAAGACACCCAAGAAGGTATTTATTTGCCTAGAATCGCCATATAGCTTATCTTGGTCTTAAAATTCATGTCAAAAATGTATAGTTTTCTTAGAAAGGATAGAGGTCAGCACAAAGAGAAAATACAATGTATTAAGAAGTTAAACAATGTCACATAGCAGTTTGTCTATTGTATATTAAGTGCATGTTAATAACGTTCATATCATTCCTTAGAATTAGTAAACACTTAAGAAATTAGCAGAGAAAAACAATAAAAATGTAAATTTTTCTACTTAGGTGACTCATCTTTTATCTTTCCCTTTGTGTACAAATAGACCTTTTTTTTTTTCCCTTAGATGGATCAAAGTTAAATTATAAAAAAAAAAAAAAAGAATTGGAGAGAAGCAGGATCTTTATTACCAATAATGCAGGCAGATGCTAAGAAATTATACTGAAAATATATTCAGGTACAATAACTATATGCTTGTAGCCTGGGAAAGATGCTGCATAACTTATTGAAATACAAAAGCCATGACAAAATACCAAGTGATTATTTATCAATGCACTTGAGAATTTATGATAGAAAGTCTGCAGGATCAGTTTAACAGAGGATTTTGCTAGGACATAAAAACTGATGATTTTAATATGAAAATGTGAATGTTTCAAATAAGAATAGCTAGAATGTAGCAGCTGTTAGCAAATATGAATAAATTTATTATGAGTTTATTTGGAATAAAAAGAGTATACATTCTGTGTATTTGAACCAATGGGTTTTAATTTTACATTTTTTTCTGTTGCACAACTTCCTACTTGTTGCCTCTAATCCACATTATGCAGTCTGGAAGTAACACCTCCATACATCCCAAATAATCTTAACTGACTGACGTTCATTCTAGCCACATGCACATACAAACTCTGTCTCTCTCTGTTTCTCTGTGTGATATGGTTTGGCTGTGTCCCCACCCAAATCTCAACTTGAATTGTAACTTCCACAGTTCCCACATTTTGTGGGAGAAATCCAGTGGTAGGTAACTGAATCATGGGAGCAGGTCTTTCTCATGCTGTTCTAGTGATAGTGAATAAGTCTCATGAGATCTGATGGTTTTAAAAATGGGAGTTTCCCCACAAAACTCTCTCTCTTTGCCTGTCATCATCCATGTAAGATGTGACTTGCTCCTCCTTGTCTTCCACCATGGTTGTGAGGCCTTTCCAGCAATGTGGAACTGTAAGTCCATTAATCTGATTTTTCTTCCCAGTCTCTGGTATGTCTCTATCAGCAGCATGAAAACTAACTAGTACAGCAAATTGGTACCAGTAGAGTGGGGCGCTGTTGAAAAGATACCTGAAAATGTGGAAGTGACTTTGGAAGTGGGTAACAGGCAGAAGTTGGAATAGTTTGGAGATCTCAGAAGAAGATAGAAAAATGTGGGAAAGTTTGGAACTTCCTAGAGACTTGTTAAATGGCTTTGACCAAAATGCTGATAATGATATGGACAATGAAATACAGACCGAGGTGGTCTCAGATGGAGATGAGGAACTCATTGGGAATTGGAGCAAATTTGACTCTTGTTATGTTTCAGCAAAGAGACTGGTGGCAATTTGCCTCTGTCTTAGAGATTTGTGGAACTTTGAACTTGAAACAGTGACTTAGAGTACCTAGTGGAAGAAATTTCTAAGCAGTAAAGCATTCAAGAGGTGATTTGGGTGCTGTTAAAGGCATCACTTTCAGAAGGGAATCAGAGCATAAAAGTTTGAAAAATTCGCAGGCTGACAATGTGATTAAAAAATAAAATACCATTTCTGAAGAGAAATTCAAGCCAGCTGCAGGAATTTGCATAAGCAATGAGAAGCCAAACGTTAATCCCCAAGACAATGGGAAAAATGTCTCCAGGGGATGTCAGAGGTCTTCATGGCAGCTCTTCACATCACAGGCCTCCAGGCTTAGGAGGAAAAAATAGTTTCATGGGACAGGCCCAGGGTCCCCATGCTGTTTGCAGTCTAGGAACTTGGTGCCCTGTGTCTCAGCTTCTCCAGCCATGACTAAAAGGGACCAAGGTACAGCTCAGGCCAGGGCTTCGGGAAGTGCAAGCCTCAACCTTGGCAGCTTTCAATGTGGTGTTGAGCCTGCAGGTGCACAGAAGTCGAGAATTGAGGTTTGGGAACCTCTGCCAAGATTTCAGAGGCTAAATGGAAATGCCTAGATGTATAGATAGGGGTCAGAGTAAAGGGACTCTGTATGGGGATACATCCCCATACAGAGTCCCTACTGGGGCATTGTTTAGTGGAGCTGTGAGAAGAGGGCCACTGTCCTCCAGACACGAGAATGATGTATCCTCCAACAGATTGAACCATGTGCCTGGAAGACTACTTGTTCATAGTGGACAAGTTTTTTGATGCTGCTGGATTCAGTTTGCCAGTATTTTGTTGAGGATTTTTGCATTGATGTTTATCAAGGATATTGGCCAGAAGTGTATTTTTTTTTTTTTTTAAATCTCTCCCTGGTCTTGGTATCAGGATGATGCTGGCCTCTTAGAATGAGTTAGGAAGGAGTCCCTCTTTTTCAGATTTTTGGAATACTTTCAGTAGAAATGGTATTATCTCTTCTTTGTACATCTGGTAGAATTCATCCCAAAAGGTTTTTATGCTGATAAGCAACTTCAGCAAAGTCTCAGGATACAAAATCAATGTGCAAAAATCACTAGCATTCGTATATACCAACAACAATCAAGCTGAGAGCCAAATCATGTATGAACTCCCATTCACAACTGCCACAAACAGAATAAAATACCTAGAAGTACAGCTAAGTAGAGAGGTGAAAGAACTCTACAAGAAAAACTACAAAACACTGCTCAAATAAATCAGAGATAACACAAACAAATGGAAAAACACTCCATGATCATGGATAGGAATAATTAATATTGTGAAAATAGCCATACTGCCCAAAGCAATTTATAGATTCAATGCTGTCCCCATTAAACTACCACTGACACTCTTCACAGATCTAGAAAAAAACTGTTTTAAAATTCATATGGAGCAACAAAAAAAAGAGCCCAAATAGCCAAGGCAACCCCTAGCAAAAAGAACAAAGCTGGAGGTATTATGCTACTTGACTTCAAACTATACTACAGAGTTACAGTAACCAAAACAGCATGGTGCTGGTATGAGAACAGACATATAGACCAATGAAACAGAATAGGGAACCCAGAAATAAGACCTCACACCTACAACTATCTGACCTTCAACAAGCCTGACAAAAGAAAGCAATGGGGAAAGGATTCCTTATTCAATAAATGGTGCTGGGATAATTGGCTAGCCATATGCAGAAGATTGAAATTGGACCCCTTCCTTATACCATATACAAAAATCAACTCAATACGAATTAAATACTTAAATGTAAAATAAAAACTATAAAAACCATGGAAGACAATCTAGGCAATACAATTTCAGGACACAGGGACGGGCAAAGATTTCATGCCCAAGATGCAAAAAGCAATTGCAACAAAAGCAAAAATTGAGAAATAGGATCTAATTAAACTAAAGAGCTTCTGCATAGCAAAAGAAATTATCAAGAGATTAAACAGACAACCTGCACAATGGGAGACAGTTTTTGCAAGCAATGCATCTTACCAAGGCTTAATATCCAGCATCTATAAGGAACTTAAATACATTTATAAGAAAGAAACAAACAATCCCATATAAAAGTGGGCAAAGGACATGAACAGACAGTACACAAAAGAACACATGCATGTGACCAACAATCATGAGAAACAGCTCAACCACACAGATCATTAGAGAAATGCAGTAACCACAATGAGATACCATCTCACACCAGTCAGGATGGCTATTCCTAAAAAGTAAAAAAATAACAGACACTGGTGAGGTTGCAGAGGAAAAAGAACACTTATACACTGCTGGTAGGAATGTAAATTAGCTCAACCACTGTGGTAGACAGTGTGGCAATTCCTCAAAGACCTAAGGACAAAAATACCATTTGACCCAGCAATTGCATTACTGGGTATATACCCAAAGGAATATAAATAATTCTATTATAAAGACACATGCACACATATGTTTATTGCAACTCTGTTCACAATAGCAAAGACATGGAATCAACCTAAATGCTCATCAATGATAAATAAGATAAAGAAAATGTGGTACATATACACCATGTAATATTATGTAGCCATAAAGCACAATGAGATTATGTCCTTTGCAGGATTATGGATGGAGCCATATTTTAGGCCATTATTTTAGAAAACTAACACAGGAACAGAAAACCAAATACTACGTGTTCTCCGTTATAAGTGGGAGCTAAATGATAAGAATACATGAATACGTAGAGAACAACACACACTGAGGCCTATCAGAGTTTGGAGGGTTGGAGAAGGGAGAGGATCAGGGAAAATAACTAATGTGTACAAGGCTTAATACCAGGGTGATGAAATAGTCTGTACAACAAACCCCCATGGCACACATTTACCTATGTAACCAACCTGCACATGTACCCCTGAACTTAAAAAAAGTTTAAAAAGCAATAAAAGGAATGAACTACCTATATTTGCTACAATATAGATGAACTGTTAATCATCACTCAAAGTTAAAGAAGTTAGTTGCAAAAGAAGATATATTTCATGACTTCATCTATATAGAGTGTTCAGAATAGACAAATCTATAGGAAGAGATAGTGGATTCATGATTTTCTGGGACTAATTTGGGGAAAATTGAGAGGAAGAGGAGAATGACTGCTGCTAGTTACACGGTTTCTTTCTGGAGTGCTAGAATTACCTTAAAATTAATTGTAGCAATAGTCATACAACTCTGTGAACACACTAAAATATCCGTTGAATCTTACACTCTAAATGGATGAATTGTATAGTATATGAATTATATCTTAATAAAGTTGGTAGAAATAATCTATAGTAGCCTATTACTACTGTCTTCCTTTTGGCATGGATATTGAATGTGAACAAAATAGGTTTCAATGATACAGATAATTCTCCATTTTGTTTCAGAAAGCATTACTTATACTGACATAAGTCTGCTTAAGTATTCTTTATGCTAAAATTATCTCAATAAAATATTTCTCCTTGGGACACATGTATATTGATGAGCTGAAAATAAAAGGACGCTATGACTGAAAAAATACCTGAGGGGGAAAAAAAAAAGAGAGAAAATATAGCTTGAATAACCACCTCTCCACAGATTTCTCACGTTCAAAGGGTACAAAAACCAACATTAGCTCTAAGGATAGAAAGTGGCTCTGTGGCTTCATCAGAAAGGGAGTACATTATGAAATATACCAAGGTGAAAGAGAAAAACAAAGCCAGGAGGAGTATGCCTAGCAGGATCCCAGTGATAATAATAGTGATAATTAATTACATGTGCAGTGTTCAATGCTTTCCTTCCTTACAGGACAGCAGCAACACTATTATACCTTGCAGAGAGAAATTAAGGCCAAGAGAGCTCACCTTTGAACTGCATCTCTAATGTGTCATGCATAGCCTGTGCTCCTTGTAATGAGCACAACCAGGAGAGGGCAGGTTTTCAGCACAAACAAAATACAGCATATAAACCAGCTGCAGAAAACATCCAAATGCATTTGAAAAGATGGCCACAATCTCAGAATTTTGATAAATATTTCTTTTCTAGTGCAATTGTGTTGTATTATTTGGCTGCGTTATTTTCAACTTGAACTGTTTGAGAAGATTTTGCATGCTGGAAATGGCATTGGTGTTCATTCCCAGGCCTTGAAAGATTATGTTTAGTAGGTAAAATAAAACTGAAATAATTTTATAGCAAAATGCTTGGAATAAAATTCCTTAGATATGCACCATTTTGAAAAACAAAATGATTCTAATATTACTTAAAACAGAGCAGGAAATAAAATTTGCAAATTGTAGCTTTAAAGTTTCTGATAGTCATTATTAACAGGCTTTCCTTTTCCTGTTACTGGCATAATGTAATTCTCAATGTGAGTGCAGTAAGTTAAAATCAGTAATTTTGGTTTTGTATCCTTATACCTTTTAAACCTCAAATATAGCCTTTCTGGGCCTTGGTTTTCAATTTGGATATCATGTAGTATCATCTAATTTGTAGGGTTATCCTGGGGATCAAGAGGGCTATGTTTTAAAAACTGCCATTTTCCTTAAAATTGAAGGCATTATTTTTCGAGTTTATGCACAAGCATGCTTGGAAGCAAGGTCGACAAGGTAAGATATTAGTGACAAATTGACTAAATCAAATATAAATATTTTTTAAAAGATTTTATTGATAAGAACATTACCATTGCCCTGTTAGATGGTGATTATGCCATTCACCCTGGGATTTGGCAAGGGCCAGTACGCTAATAATTATATATCAAGTTGTTTATTTTTGGCACCCACGTTTCTCTCTTATTATTTTCCTTCCCTGAGACTCTGCTACTGTAGGAAATCATTCAAGGATGTCAGCTGTACTTTTTATTGCTCTCCTAAACCAGATGTTATTTTGGTCCATCTGTTCCAGCGTTCTCTGCCACAATATGAAGAACAACTGGGGGCTTTGAGGTGACACAGTAATTAACCTTGTAAATGGCATTAGTATCACAAGTGAAACCAACACTTGGTTTTGTGACTTTAGTCAATTAGCAGCAATTAATCTTGGTTGCTTTGCATAATATCCCCATAATATTTTATAATTTGTTTAATGGTGGATGCTGTAAAAGTATTGTCCTTTGTTCCATTTTTCTTGATGTTTAGATTTCCCTCTCTGTTACAATGAGCTTTGGATATATCATTCTTTATGTTTGGAAAAATTATCTTTACTCCCTTGTGAATTATTAGTTTGTTAAAAAAAAAACATAAATGATTGCTCAGTATCCATTGAATAACATTTATAATTTACTTTATGTTTGTCTTATATTAATTTGAGTCATTTTTAAAGCCAAAATGAAGACGTCTTATTGGAAAGATACTAAAACAACATTTACTAAAAAAGATTTTAGGTTATAGAAGTAAAAATTTAATAACTGCAATGGAGACTGATGAATTTAAGAGCAGATTAAACATAGAAGAGAACATTACTCTTTGAGAATTAATAAATTTTAACATGACTCAATGAAGTATATATTTGAAAACTTACACAATAGAATATAGGTAAGAGGCAAAGAAAAGCATTTAAAATAAGCTGTAACAATAACCAGAACAAAAGAAAGTAGAAAAAATGAAAAAACACTGGGAAACTTTCTGATCAGCTATATTAAGAAAAATGTTATAAAGTATTTTTCATACTGAATGAGCTACATCTCAGAAGTATAAAGGAAAAAAATTAAATATATATTTTTCAAAAATTAAAACATATTTTGAAGAAATAAAATTTAAAATTTTAGTGAAAAATATTTACTTGTACATACAGAAGCTCAAGCAGTTTAAATACAAAAAAAGGACTGACATATTAGATTCAAACTGCTGAAAAAGAAAAATATTGAGAATATCTTGAAAGCAATCAGAGAAAAAACACATTACATATGGAAAAACTAATCTACAACTGCTTGCCAAGTTTTCACTAGAAATAATAGAAGACTAAATGCAGTGAAATGTCTATTTTAAGAGCTAAAAAACATTTAGGTATTCATATATCTACTATTGGGAAGAATATAATATTTATATTAAATACAAGGAATAAAACATATTGGTAATCTTGAGGTGAAAATATTCCTCAAAAAATAAGGCAGAATAAAGACATTCTCAATAAAATGGTGAGAACATTTATTTCAAACAGTTCCACACTGTAAAAATTGCTAGGATAAATTATTGAGTTTGGAAAGAATTTCTTTCAAGGAATTGATAGTTTGAAGCAAAGTTATGACAATATAATAAGGGTTTATAGTATACATAAAAGTAAATGTAAGACAATATTGATGGTTTTAAGAATAAAACAAGATTGATGTTCAAAGCAAAAATAAAGGTAATGTAGTAGGGGTTATAATTATTAAAAAATAAAATATAAAACAACAAGAAAACAAGATATGAGAGGGAGGAAGTATAATGCACTGCCGTGAGATATTTATGCTCTTTGTGACATAATATATTATCTAAAGGTAGAATGACATAACCTAAAAATGTACATTGTAATCCTTGGAGCAACCAGTAAAAATCAGAAAATAGGTACAGCTAAGAAAGAAAATGCAGGGAATAACATGAATTGCTAACACTGTACAACTCACACAACTGAATTTAGAAAAAGAGGTACAAGGGAATGAAATAGTTAATAATAAAGAGCTATTTTAAAAGGCATATTAATAAATATATTAAGTTGAAATAAATCTCCATTTTAAAGCTATATAAGTTCAGTTGTATAGAAAAACAAGCCCCAATAACATGCTCTTTATAAAAACCAAACTTTAAATATAAAAATAAACAGTTTGAAAATGTTTAGAAAAAGACATAACTGCAAACATTAGACATAAATTAGCTAGATTGGCTACAATAATACTAGAAAAAGTAGATATCATTACAAAAAGTATTGAAGAGATAAAGGGAAATATTTTATAATAGTAAACATTTTAAAATGTATAATAATCCTATATGTAAAAGTACCTAAAAAATTAGCCGGGCGCGGTGGCGGGCGCCTGTAGTCCCAGCTACTTCGGAGGCTGAGGCAGGAGAATGGCGTGAACCCGGGAGGCGGAGCTTACAGTGAGCCAAGATCGCGCCACTGCACTCCAGCCTGGGCGACAGAGCGAGACTCTGTCTCAAAAAAAAAGTACCTAAAGACAGCATTTAGATACATGAAGAAAGGTTGGACAAATTAAAGAAAGGGGAAAAAAGCAAACCACAATGAAAATATGAGGTTTTAATATTTCTCTTTCAGCAATTTAAAAAAACAAGTAATAGAAGGATCAGAAAAGATGTTGAATATTTGAAATATAACTATTAAAAACTTTATATTGGTAATTGGAAGTTTGAGGATATTTTAGAATACAAGTATTTTTAAGGGTACATAGAACCTTCACCAGGTAGCATCAGATAATAAATTCCTACAAACTACTTGCTCTGACCATAATGATATTAAATCAGAAAATAGTAACAATAAGAATCCAGGATAATGCTAAATATCTAGGAATTAAGTAATACAAACTAAATAAAACACATCTGATAGAAAAATAACATAAATTACAAAATATTTAAATTGAATTACAATTTGTAAAAATTACTAATGTTTGGAATGCAGCAAAAGTTTTTGTTAGATGGAAGTTTAAATTTTAAGTGTATATATTAGAAAAGGAAAAGGACTTCAATCAAAATCTGAAGCTTTCACATTAGGAATTTAGAAAAATGAAGGGCAAAGTAAATCTAAGACAAGAAGAAGAAAGGATATAATAATTAGAGTGGAAATATATGAAAGAGAGTACAGAAAAACAATAAAGAATATCAATAAAGCAAAAAACTATTTCTTTTAAAACATCAACAAAATTTACCATTCTTTACCTAGACCAATTAAGAAGAGAGAAAACACAGATTAATAACTGCACCACCTATATATATATACACAATAACATGAGTACAACTCATGAAATGTTGATTAAAACAAGTTAGATGCAAACAAATACATATTATGGTTCCATATATATATATACATATACTTATTATTTTATTTATTTATTTCTGAGACATAGTCTCAGCCTGTAGCCCAGGCTGGAGTGCAGTGGCACGATCTCAGCTCACTGCAACCTCTGCCTCCCAGGTTCAAGCAATTCTTGTGCCTCAGGCTTACCGAGTAGTGGGATTACAGGCGTGTGCCACCATGCCCAGCCAATTTTTGTATTTTTGGCAGAGACAGGGTTTCACCATGTTGGCCAGGCTGGTCTCGAACTCCTGCACACCTCGGCCTCCCAAAGTGCTGGGATTACAGGCATAAGCCACCGTGCCCAGCCGTGTTTTATAAAATTATTGTTTCAATGATGCATGTTAAAGAATGTTATGGTCTGAATGTTTGCATACCTCCAAAATTAATCTGTTGAAATCCTAACTGCCAAGGTGAGGTTATTGAGAGATGGGGCTTTTAGGAGATGACTAAGTCACGAGGGCTTTTTGGATGGGATTAGTGCTCTTATAGAAAGAGATCCTGGAGAGCTTGTTTGCACTTACTTCCATGTGAGAAGACAGCCGTCTATAAGAAAGCAGGGCCTCACCAGACGCTGAATGTGTTGTTGCCTTGGTCTTGGCCTTTCCAGCCTCCAGAACTGAGAGTAATACATTTCTGTTGTTTATAAGCCGCCTAATCTATGGCATTTTTATTACAGCAGCCCAAACGCACTCAGATGAGGAGATGAATCTATAAAGAAATGCAAGTGAGAATAGTGGTTTTCTCTGAGTAGTGACTAAGTGTGAAATGAGGATGGCACTCGAATGGTTGATAATGTTCTATTATTGTTCTGTTGTTGTGCTTGCATGGCGTTCATTTTCTGAAAAATCACTGAGCAGTACATTTTAAAATATTTCTTATCTATATTTGTTGTATTTCACAATTTAAAACAGATGTTTAAAACAAAGTTAGCGGTTCTTATTGAACAAATACAAGTGGTTTTCCAAAATAAATACTTCTCTAAACTTAAAAAAACAAAAACAATAACAAGTATATATATAATTTGACTCTAAATTATTAATCTCTTCTCATGTAGTCACTTCAAAATAATAGCTTCAGTCCTAATGTCATCAAATGTAACACATTTGATGAAAGTCAAGACATGTACATGGACGTGTCTATGCCAGTGCTAAGAACATATTTGGTTCAATGTTCTTTTTTAAACTAATGACTAAACTAATTGCTGTAAAACATTTGACCGTTTGGAGATGGTTTTAATTAATGAATTTGAACCACAAGTGTAATTATGTAGATGTATTAGCTATAGTGAGGCCTGTGTGTGTGTGGGTAAATCAACTATAAAAAACCCAACAAAGTCTAGAGAGCCAAAGCCTGGCTCTTAAGTTTAGCATTATAGGAAGACAATTTAAAACAAATGAATTAGAAACTATTTACCTTAAAGGATAAATACAATTGATATTGTTGTAAATGCTTGAACATTAGCCAAGTGCATACATTTCAGATCATTACAGAATGCAAACTAGATTAAGTGAATAAACACTGCAATTCCCATATACTCTAATATTAGAACTTCCAGATATTGAGGGTCAGACACTGTTCTTGGTATATTTACTATTCCTCAAACTTAAAATCTCACAAAAGAACTTGTAATCTTGATCTAAGGAAACAAAGGGTCATGGGGGGAAATTACCAAGTCTCAGATTCGAATATGTAAATTGGTAGAAGAAAAGTTTGAATCAAAATCTATGTCCAAAGACTTTTCACTGTCTATCTCACTTATATTATCATTTTTGATAGTAATTTTAAAATCTAGCTATATAGTAAGATGTATATATGATATATAGTTGTATATATAAGATATATAGATATATAATATAATAAAGTATAATATAATATATATGTTTTAGGCACTTGCACTCTTTTACTTGAGGAATATTTTGTAATATAAAATAGAAATCCACATCCATCTCCAAGATTCCAAATGTATGTTCAAGTTCTTCTTCTTCCACGAATAACTCAAATAAGGAAGCATTTATATTTATCTCCCTCTTGAATATCCAGTGAAGCAATTTTATTTACACAGCTACATCAGAACAGTCTGATGTTATTTGTTGTAGGGATGACTTTACCATACCTCACTACTTCATTTGTATACTCAAAATTGACAAAGATTTGTGAGCTTTTCTATATATTCTACTACCTTCTACTTTAACAATTGAATTGCCACTTGGATAAATCACTCTTATTCCTCAAAAAGGCAAAAGAAAATGGTATTTGCTCTAAAGTTCCCAGCCTCTGTTGTGGTTTATAAAGACGGTCTGCAGAATTTAACTCTTGCAATAGAGAGACATGCAACTTAATTCACAATGAATGTCACCTTGTGAAAAAAGATGTCAACAGTAATTATATGTTTGGTATTATTTTTAAACCACTATCTGGATGTATAGTTCATAGATTTCATAAAAAGTGGTTTAAAAATAATACCAAACATATCATTACTATTGACATCTTTTTTCACAATATCTGAAAGTTCTAATGGCGCAGTTACCTGAAAAATCTGATGACTACAATGATACAAAATTTTCTAACATATTTACTTATGTCTTACTTTAGAAAAGACTCAAAGTCTTGTTCAAGAGTGTAGTAAGAGATAGTTTAGTTAAGCTGTTGACTGGATTATGCTATTCCCTGATCATCTTTCAGCCTATAATATGACTTGTTCACTATAATAAGAACAGTTATGGGTTTTTGTTTTTTTTTCTACTTTAGTTGACTGCTTAAACACCCTTTTCTCCTAAAGGTTACTACTCTCTTTATACTTCTTAGTTGAGGCAGTCCTGGGAAGTTTTTCTATATTGTTTCCTAATGTGGCCATGGCTTCTTGCTTCAGAAGAAAGAACATTTGATGCAGTGGCACACAATTGTAGACTCCATTGTGGACCAAAGAAAAGGCTGATGTGAGAGCTTTGCCTAACAATTTTGATTCCTTATCTTGTTGAGTTTGAATGAGAGACATGGCATTAGGAAACTACATGAGATTAGAAGTAGAAACAGAAAGCCCCTCAGAAAGACAAAAAAAATAAAAAAAAAATGGAATTGAGAGCTGAGCCACATTAATGTCCATATGTTAATAAAACATTTAAAAAGGCCACTCCTGAATGTTCTACTACTAGAATATTGGATATATTGTTAATTATTGCTAAGCTATCAGATCATTTAGTAATTCCAAAGAATTTACAAGACTTCGTGAAGTTTTCTCCCTTAAGTAAACATGATAATGTCAGCTTATGTTCAGTATGATGAAGGAAATGCCAAGGGTAAATGATGGAGACTAAGTAGCTAGAAGTTTGGGGAGTGGGCTATTTTTGATACAACGGCTAAGAAAGCCTCACTGAAGAACAATGTAAAGGTCTTGGGACTAGAAAGGGCTCACCATAGGTAAGGAACAATACAAGAGAACGATTTTCTAGATAGTGGTGGTCAAAAGGGACAGTAACATCAAAGAATGTTGAAGAAGTAGTCAGAGGCTAAATAATACTAACCGCAGTAGGCCATGCTGATAACTTTTTATTTTATTTTAAGAAAAATGGGAAGCCACTGAAATATTTTAAGGAATAAAATGTATTGCAAGCATGTCTAGCTTCTACTTATATGCTTAAAGCATACTTCATATTTATGTAGCTTTATTTCTATTAACTAAATTGGCAATATGTATAAATAGTTTATGTGAACAATAACAATGTGGCTCTGATATTATTCTCTAATTTATTGGAGTATTAGTACAGTTATTAGTTAGAGGAAGCTGAGAATCTCTGCTCTCGTTCTAGGAAATGTCTCCACTGTTTAACTTTAACTTCCTTTAATCTACACCCAATCCAAGTGTGACCATGCACAGATTATTTTATTGGTCATATTATCGCAAAGATTCTAGTGGTTATCAATGTGTCTGTACATTTTAAAATTTAGTTTTCAAGTTTTAAGAATTTGTTTCTAATGTTTAAGTATTTATTTTTCCATTTACCTTTTTGTAAAATTGTGAAGCCGTGAAAATGTGTCTATGAGATTACGGTCTAACTCAAATGCGTTATTCCACGATCCTCTGCAAAATTCTGGTGTTGAAAGCTTTACAAATTAATTGAATTAACAAACATGCCATTACTCCAATCAAAACCTCAGGGATTTTTGTAATACTATGCAAATATCATTTTTAAAGTTATCTAATGGACAATTAAGCAAGAATTTGTCTAATGGACAAAGTTCGCAAGAATAACCACAAGAGAGAGAGTTTCTATCACCAAAATGGAACTGAAATAATAGTATGTGCGCACAATAATTATAGTTGAATATTTGTCAGATTCATAGATGAAGTGAAATGTTTTATTGACACATGTAGCAAAAGAAAACATAGGAAAAAAGATTTTAAATAAACAAAATTTAATATTCAACCAAAAATATTTATTGATCAACATTTATGTGTTTTTTTTTTTTCTAGAGTCAGTTATATCACAATATAGAGTAGCAATGGTAGTTAAACTTCATTAAAGGGAAAGTATTTGAGTTAGGAATTGGCACTGTATATGAAAAATAATGTGAACAAAATCAAAAGACAAATGAACATCTAGAAAAAAGTCACAAATAAGACATATATTTTGTTAATATCATAAAATGACAATTCAAGAAGACAGCTCTCAAAATATTTTTATAAATGTATATTAAAATCATTATTTTAACCTACAAACTTGGCAAAGATTTAAAGCTTGACAAAATGAACATTTAATACTGTGACATATTTTCTTACTCAGCTGAAGGAAATGCACATTATCACACATTTTCTGGAAGAAAAGAAGTCAGAATATGCCCACATATATTAAAAATATCAATATACTTTACCAGTAATTTAACTTATAGGAGTTCATCCTAAGAAATTTATCAAAGATTGGGGTTTGTTAAAGGTTTATGTACATGGAGAAATGATGGGAAATCTGAAAACAACCCCAAATATCTAACAGAAAAGAAGTAATCAAATACTTTTTGGTGTATTCTTTTATTCTAACCCTCTTTGTAATTAGTCGGTACTTCAGGGACTCACTACCAACACCGCCCTACTCCATTGCCATCATTTGATGACAAGTAATGATCTCCTAAGTTTGTTCTGTGCATGTATTGTGCAACAAATTCTTTGACCAATATTTTCTGAACAGGGAGCCAGACAGATCTTTACAAATTAAATCCAACATACTCACATTCTTGCTCTAAAATAGAGAAGAAAGTCATGAACATATCCTACAGAAATATTATAAATATTTAATGTACCCTATAATTCCCTGGAGGGCTAGGGCCCTGACCAAGTTCTCAAAGTTCATTTCACAACCATGTTCCTGTTCTGAGTCTGGTCATCCTTGTTCTTTTTCAGCTTCTTTAATGTACCATACATACCCATGTAACATGACCATTGCATATGCTACTTCCTTTAACATATAGCAGGCACGCAAATATTTAGTGGTTGAAGAATGTACAAACTAATGACTGAATGAATGAAAAGAATGAATGAAAAATGTGTCTGAGTATAATGGAGTGCAATGCAGAGAATTTAATCTTATTTTAAACCATAGTGTCTAAGATAATATAATTGACTGCTCAAAGTGTATATTCAGGATTGAAAAGCAAATATTGTGGGAAATGGGAAATGATAAACCTGTTGAAATTGGCAATACAATATGATATTCAGTAGACATCATTTATCAGATAATTGGTATGGGTTCAGGTATGGGACTGCATATAGAGATGTCAGTGTCCTCTGCTCAGATGGGACCATTTAACCCATCAGCAGTTTAACTCAAAAAGTCTTTTTAATGTACTGATTATATTGAAAACATTTTATTCAGTGATGGGGAAATAAAACTGAAGAAGGCGCATTTCTCTCTTGATTATATTTTAGTCTAATAAGGAGATTGTACCATAAAAACAATTTCAGAATACAGAAAATGAATGCAGCACCTGAACATTGCAATAAGGTTTCTGAGAAGAGAAACTGTTATAAAAATAGACATATAGAAATATGTATTTACTTTCCCAATTTAGGCACATTGCTTCACAGAATTCCTGCTGAATATAAATAATTTCTAGCAGATGGTAAAAACACATTATAGGGACTGTGACTAAATGGCTATCCCTTAACTTGTTATGAAATGTCAAAATTAAGTGATGTGATTTGTGATTTGGTCATAGATTTTTCTTTCTTTCTTTAGGTATCTAATCATTGGGGAGATTTTGTTAAGTGTAGAAGACAAAGGCAACATGAAAGCTAAGAACTACCAAAGAAATTCTCTCTGCTTGATGTCAGAAAACTTACTGATCCTTCTCCCCCAAATGAATATTTTGACACATTTCTGTTGAGATTCTGGAAGTCCAGGACTTCAAATGAAAAAGAATGTGAAAGTGCCTTAAAGGCAAGATCAATCTATCATATATTCGACACCATTTTTTAAGTATGTGTCATTATCTGAAGCAATGAGCTCATGAAAAGCACATGGATCACTAAACCAGTCAGTGAATTGAGCAGATGCACTTAGAGTAGCTGAGCGACCTTGTGCAAGCCACTTAGCCTCTTTTTTTTTTATTATTATTATACTTTAAGTTTTAGGGTACATGTGCACAACGTGCTGGTTTGTTACATATGTATCCATGTGCCATGTTGGTGTGCGGCACCCATTAACTCATCATTTAGCATTAGGTGTATCTCCTAATGCTGTCCCTCCCCCCTCCCCCCACCCCACAACAGTCCCTGGAGTGTGATGTTCCCCTTCCTGTGTCCAAGTGTTCTCATTGTTCAATTCCCACCTATGAGTGGGAACATGCGGTGTTTGGTTTTTTGTCCTTGTGATAGTTTACTTAGAATGATGGTTTCCAGTTTCAACCATGTCCCTACAAAGGACATGAACTCATCATTTTTTATGGCTGCATAGTATTCCATGGTGTGTACGTGCCACATTTTCTTAATCCAGTCTATCGTTGTCACTTAGCCTCTCTTTGCCTCAGTTAACCAATTGTGAAAAGCCGCTTCTAGTAAATGACTCTGCAATTCCACCAAGCTCTACAGAGCAATCTAGAATAGCATATTTTTAAAAACATGTAGATAATAAATAAGATATGGAAATACTATCCTAAAAAATAAGACAGCCAAGTAAACTTTGCATATGAAAATGGTTCTGTGAAAAGTTAAGAGAATAAGAAATATCATTTAAAAGTAATAAAGAAAATAGAAGAAATATAAATTCATTCACAGATAACATCTTTATTTAATACCATTTGCCCATTACAATGATTCTGAGCAAGTTAAACCTCCTTTTAATACGGTGACATTATAGAAAATAAACAAAATCACTGAAAAAATAGATCTTGCCCTGAAAATGAATAATATTTCTTTAGATTAAGGTATTTAACTCATTCTTTACTAACATTAAATGGAAATAGTTATTTTCCATTTATGAAATATGCCCACATGTTATTCTTCCACATATTTATTTTATAGAAGAAATTGAGAGTCACAAAATTAAAATGACTTGTCTACTCTCACTAGCTAAAAACTGGTAAAAACCCCAAGTTACATTTATATTTTTAAATTACAAATTTAAGCTTTATCTTGATACATGATTTGCATGGTTAGTATTTATATTTCATAGAGGAAGAAAGTTTTGTCACACAATTCATGTAGTTAAGGATGTTTGTTTCAAAACAAATATATTAGTATCTCAACTGAATATTTCCCAAATAAAGACCTATTAACAACAACAGAAAGCTTATAAATTAATTCCAGGGCCCATTAACAGAGGCAAGACCCTTAATTATAGGCAATGACCTCAGCATTTGTTTTACCACACATGCGCAGGCTGGTCTGTGCACTTTTGCCCTCCACCCTGCAAAACACAGGCTGGACTATAACATGCTACTTGATCAGATAATAAGATAGCATAATGTGTGGCAGTCTATGATTTTACCAGCTGTGTCTGAAAATACTATTCAATGGGCCTGGCTGGTAAGGTTTCCTACATCAGTGAACAGGAGGCCACAAGTCGTGAACAGTATTGTGCAGCCGTCACCAAGTGCAGGCAACCTCTACCTTGATGCAGTCACATAACATGGCTGCCTAACTGACCTGAAACACTACCAAAATTGTCGTCTCCATTTTAAATCTATTGAACACAAGGAAAAAGACAATTTCTCTCAGAAATTGTTCACTGGTCTCAGAATGGGTTATACAATTATGAAAATGATGATAATTAATCAGCCTGGTTATTAGTTCAGGGGAAGATGATCAGCAGATACTGTGCCAATAAAAAGCTGAATGATCATGTGTAATTGCTGTAGTCTGTATTTTAGGTGCCTCCCTGCTACCTATGTAGTCAAACGGAGGTATGATAATGTACCTGACCTAGCAACTATTATGAGGATGCTGTGATATACTAAACATGAGATCGCTTTGAAAATGTTCTACAATATATATTACACCAACCTGATACATCAATATGAATTTGTACCTCTTCCTTCTCAGAACTCTAAAAATACTATTACAATATGAGAACGAAAACAATATGACAGCATATGAATTGTCACATTCTAAAAGTTCAATTGCATTTTAAATGGTTTTGTATGTCCAAGCAATTCCAAGCAGTATGAGACATGTGAAGTTAATAATGTTAGCAACTAACATATATTAAATATTTAGCACATGACAATCTCTGTGATAAATACTTTATGTCGGTTACTTCTTTTGATCCTCCCAGTGATTCTGAAGCAGGGCAAGTGAACCCTAAAATAGGACTTAGCCTGGGAGGGTTCTTGCCTTTGCCCAGGAAATAATTCAAGGGCAAGCCAGAGGTAGAAGAAAACAACTTTATTGAAGCAGCAGCGTTACAGCTCCTGTGGTGTTACAGCTCCATGACTGCTCCTGCAAAGCAGGGCTACCCCATAGGTAAGAGTGGCAGCTCAGGGCACTTTTGCGATTATACTTATATCTACTTTAATTACATGCAGATTAAGGGGCAGTTTATGCAGAAATTTCTAGGAGAGTTAACTTTTGGATCCTCAGGTCATTGCCACGGAAAGGGGTGGTAATGCCCAGTTGTTGCCATGGCAATGGTCAACTGACATGGCACATTGGTGGGTGTATCTTATGGAAAGCTGCTTCTGCCTCCTCTGCTAGTCCTCAATTTGGGCTGGTGTCCAAAGCCAAACTCCAGACTTAATTCCTGCCTCCTCCCTTCAACAAAGAAGGTGCTGTTATTATCTGAGTTCCATGAAGGAGAAAAATGGATCTTAAAAAGATTGAACAATTTATTCACTATTACAGTTAGAAACTGCTAGGTGCCCTTGTGAGGATTCAGTATATCTGACTCCATTTTCTTAACCACTAATAATATTAATTTGTAGAGAGGTTAACTATAAAGTTTCTCAAAATTACATTAACAAGTTCAACATTGTAATGTAGAAAATATATTTTTCCTTTTTTTTTTTTTCTCTATATTGCTGGTCACTGGTGTTGGAACTTGGTTACTCCAAAGTTGGCAGGGGTTTCTGTTTGAGACAGGAGAATAAAGAAGTTAAAGACTGACAATGAGGGCCAGGCACGGTGGCTCATGCCTGTAATCCCAGCACTTTGGGAGGCCAAGGTGGGCGGATCATGAGGTCAGGAGTTCAAGCCCAACCTGACGAACATGGTGAAACCCTGTCTCTACTAAACATACAAAAATTAGCTGGGTGTGGTGGCTCGCCACTGTAGTCCCAGCTACTCAGGAGGCTGAGGCAGGAGAATCGACTGAACCTGGGAGGCGGAGGTTGCAGTGAGCCGAGATCATGCCACTGCACTCCAGCCTGGGTGACAGAGCAAGACTCCATCTCAAAACAAACAAAAAAACAAAAAACAAACAAAAAAAAACCTGACAATGTACAGATACAGAGCTTTACTGATTTAAACCCCCAAAGTCATTTCCAAGTCCTGGTCGTCATTTTCTTGTTTTAATCTCAAGAATTTTTGTCTCTGTTTTTCCCCCAATATACCTCTTGCAGTTTAGAAGTAAGATTATTCTCCTTTCCTAATCCACTGTAGAATAGCCACATGCCTATAGATTTTTTCAGTCTATCTTTTTTTTTCCTCCTCAAGGACACTGGAAATTTTCACAGGCCGTAGCAACAATAGGGAAAAGTGAGTTGAGTTTTAAAGGTGAAAAGATCCTCCCAAAAGGAGACTGGCAGTAATGCTGGCCTCTGGCATTTATTGGAATATAAATGGAGTTAAGCTATGCTTCCCTATATGCTCATGGTTAATACCGAGTATTCTCAAGTGTGTACTTTCCAAAAGTACCAACAATTTAGAACTTTCGTACTTGAGTAAAATAAACTATAAAATATCTTCTAATGATAAATGTTTGCCTGGCACACAAAAGAACATTAATTAACAAATCTTCATACTGTTTACTCCCTGAACACCTATGATAGGTGTTATATTGAGCACCCGTCACAGTCCTAAGTGTCAAAAGCACCCATAAAACTTGGTGAAATTGCCCTTGCCTAACTGCTTTAGTGTATGTATTATTATTTTTGACATAGATATAATTTCAAAATGCTCTATTTTTGACAGTGAGAAAATAATCGTTTTCACTGTATAAATTATGAGTTATTTTTTGATTGTAGGACTTCACACTTTTCACCTTTTTTAGACTTAAAGCATGTATATAGTGTGACCAATTAAATAAGATCAATGAGTAGAAAATCAAGAGCCATTTTTTATTTGTCAAACTATTTGGATTTTCATTATTAGAAAATGAAACAAACTATTTAATCTGGAAACTATCCAGTAATCATTGATGCTAAAATAGTCTGAAATTAAATTGCATCTGTCTTTATTCATATATGAGGATTATTACAGGATTATAGTTTTTAAACATGAAAGTTGCATCCACCTTTTTCCTACCACTCTAGGCTGAGAACCTTGGAGTTATCTTCAATTTTGAATTATATATTACTTCTGAAAATCTTAACATCAATAATTTCCCGTGTGTATTCTTTTCCATTACTACAAACTTGATCCTAATTCTGGTCCTAAATGGTTCATAGGTAGAGAAGTGAGTTTGTTACCAACATGCTTACTGTCTTTTCCACTTTAGTTTACCCAGAAAATATCTTTCTTCAAATGTTTCCTATTATTAACATCTTAACAAACTTTGTAACTCTTATTTTTTCCCCAATCATCTTTTTATTGTATATAATCCTGTATTTATGGTAGTTGCTGTGGTAAGAACACTTAATATGATATCTAACTCCTTAACACATTTTTGTGTACAATATGATATTGATAACTTTAGGTACAATGTTATATGGTAGTCCTCTAGAATTTAATCATCTTGCATAACTGAAGCTTTTCATTCATTGAATAGCAAATCCCTATTCCAACTCCCCCAGCCCCTGGTGACAACCATTCCATTTTTTGCTTCTGTGTGATTGAATATTTGTTTTATATAAATGGAATTCAGTAGCATTTGTCCTGTGACTAGCATATTTCTGTTAGCATAATATCTTCTATGTTGTCACATGCAGCAGGATTCCCTTCTTTCTTAAAAGTAAATTATATTTCACTTTTTATCTGTTGATTCATCCAGCGACATTTAAGTTGTTTTCATATCTTGGCTATCGTGAATAGTCAAGTGACTAGTTCACTGCACTGAAGGTGGAAATGTAAATATCTTTTTGAAATCCTGATTTCAGTCCTTTCGTATTAATATCCAGAAGGAGAATTGCTGGATCATATGGTATTTCTGTTGAACCTTTCTAGTGAATTTTTCTGTTTAATTATTGTATTTTTAAGATTCTTAATTTCTGTTTGGTACAATTTCATATTTTCTCTTTGCTGAAATTTTCACTTATTTTATACATTGTGCTCCCGCATTGTTGAGTACTTTATAATGGTAATTCTTAATTCTCTGTCAAGTAAATCATATTTCTCCATTTCATTAGGGTGGTTTTCTGGAGATTTATTTATCATCTTAATATTGGAATTACCAAGAAAAACACAACACAGATAATCTCTGAATGGAACAAGCTTTACTCACATAGAGAAGAAACAGAGCAAGATCAGCTTTAGTAGTGGTCCTTTGTCTCCTCTGGCCATCAGATTCTTCCTGGAAGCTGATGCACAATAATTGGTCTGTACACACACCCCTTGTGATGCAGCAGAAAGACCCCATCCCCTCATGCAGGGGATAAATATAGCAGTGGATTTGGCCAGGTGCCATATGACACACATGCTTAAGCAGAAGAAAGACAAACATGGGTTGGAATAGTAAAAATTATTTCCACACAATGCAATAAACTCAACACAAATTGTGAAGACTATCTTTTGGTAAGAAAGTTTTCCAGGCCTGAGGAAATATCTTCAAAATATTTTGATTTTTTTTTCTTTTTTAGAGACAATGTCCTCTTCTGTCACCCAACTGGAGTGCAGTGGTGTGATCATAGCTAACTGTAGCTCACTGTAATCTTAGGTGAGAGCCACTGCACCCAACTACTTGAGAGTATTTTAAATGCGATTGCCTTCAATCTATAGATGAAGATGGGAAAGGTTCACATATTAACAATAATGAGTCTTTAAATTCATGAACATGCAATATTGTCCACTAATTTTTAGCTTTTTACATTTCTTCTACTTTTTATAGTTTCCCATATACATGTTCTGTACATATTTAATCAGATTTATACTATTTCATTGCTTTTGGTACTATTGTAAGTAGCAGTTTTTTAAAAATATAAAATGCCAATTGCTCATTTCTGACATATAGGATAGCAATTGAAATTTTCATATTGATCTTGTATCCTATGACTGGAATACTTGTTTATTAATTATAGGAAGTTTTGTTTGTTTGGCTATATTCTCTGGAGTTTTCTATAATCATATCGTCTCTGAATAAAGGTAGTTTTATTTCTTTCACTGTAATAATTATAAATTTTATTTTTCCATGGCATTATTTCACTATCTAGGGTTTTATAATATTGAGTAGGAATGATAAGAAACAGTACCCTTGCCTGGTTGCAGATTGTAGAAGGAAAATGCCCAATCTCATCCCACAATTATGATTTTAGAATACGGTTTTTTTGTAGGTTTATTTTTAAATCATGTTGAGGAAGCTCCTAGCTTTCTGAGAGTTTTTATCATTTGTGAGTCTTGGATTTTTGGATTATGTTTAATGAATTTTCTGCATTTACTTGATATGATAATATGATTTTTTACTGGTAGCTTTCTGATATGGAAGATTATACAGATTGAGTTTTAAATTTTAAACTAGCTTTGCATTGTTGAAATAACTCCCAACTGATTTTAATGTTTAATTATTTTCATACATTTCTGGATTAATTTACTATTTTTTAAGGATTCCTGCATCTATGTTCATGAGAGATGTCATTTTGTAGTTTTCTATTTTTTCAATGCTTTTACCTGTTTAAGTGTTGGGGTAATACTGACCATACAGACTAAGATAAAAATGTTACCTCTAATTTTCTTTTCTGGAAGAGATTCTGGAGAACTGGTATTGTTCTTTAAATGTTTGGTAGAATTTGTCAATGAATACCTCTGGGCCTAGTAGATCTTTCTTTTTCCTTTGGAGGATTTGTAATGTAATTTCTTCAATAGAAATAGGCTACTCAGGTAATCAGCTTCTCCTTGTGTGAGCTTTGCTAGGTGAAAATTTGGGATGTTTTCCTAAGTTTTCAAATTTATGGGCATAAAATTGTTTTTACTATTTTCGTATACTTTTAATGGCCATGTTATCAATAGTAATGATTCTTCTTCCTTGCATTTGTAATGTTGATCAGTCATCTGCATTTGCCTTCTCTGTGTCTGTCTCTCACATACACATTTTTGGTTAGCCTGGCTAGTAATATATCAATTTTGTTGCTCTCTTCAAGGATCAATTTTGATTCATTTATTTTTCACTTATTTTCTTTTGTTTTCCCGTATTTCTCTTCTATTTTTATCTTTTCCATTCTTGAAGCTTAATTTGCTCATCTTTCTCTAGTTTCCTAAGAACTAATTTATTAACTGTCAGAAATTCTTCTTTTCTAATACACATATTTATTGCCGTAATATTCTCCTTAAGCATTTCTTTGGCTGCATCCCACAAATTGTGATAAGTTGTATTTCCATTTTCATTTAGTTTAATATATAATTGAAAACTCTTGACAGACTTATTCTTTAATATACATGTTATTTATAAATGTGTTGTTTAATTTGCAAATATTTGATGGTGTTTTAGTTTATATTTCTGGTATTGAGTTCTAATTTAATTCACTTGTGTTCTGAGTACATAGACTGTATGATATCTGTTTTTTTAATTGTTGATTAGTGTTTCATGGCTTAGTGGTGCTTCATGTGAGCTGCAGAAAAATGTGTATTCTTCTGTTGTTGGATGAAATATTTTTCAATTTGATCAAGTGAATTAATAATTTTATTTTTGTCATTTATATCCTTACTGATTTCTGTGTTCATGACCTGTTGATTACTGATAGAAGGAAGCTGAAGTTTCCAATGAAATAACGCATTCGTATTTGTATGCTTCTTTTTTCACTTTTGTTTTTTAAGCCACATGTAGTTTGATACGTTCCTTTTAGATGCACACGTTTAGGATTGTTATGTTGTCTTGGAGAATTGACTTCTTTAATTATGTCACGCCCCTCTTTTTCTTTATAATCTACCTTTTCTAAAGATTTTTGTGTCTGAATTAATTTAGTGACTTTTGCTTTTTAAAACAAATTAGTGTTATCATGATGCACCTTTCTCCATTACTTTATTTTATTTATTTATTTATTTATTTATTTATTTATTTATTTTTTGAGATGGAGTCTCGCTGTGTCGCCCAGGCTGGAGTGCAGTGGCGCGATGATCTCTGCTCACTGCAAGCTCCGCCTCCTGGGTTTATGCCATTCTCCTGCCTCAGCCTCCAGAGTAGCTGGGACTACAGGCGCAGGCCACCAAGCCCGGCTAATTTTTTGTATTTTTAGTACAGATGGGGTTTCACCATGTTAACCAGGATGGTCTCTCCATTACTTTATTTTAAACTGAGTCTTTACATTTAAAGTTGGTTTCTAACGAATGCATAGTTTGGTCTTTTTTGTTTCTGCCACTCTCAAAATCTCTGCCTTTTAGTTAGTTTGTTAAAATAATTTACATTTAAAGTGAGTAATGTTATATTTGTATTCATATCTATCATTTTTGTAACTTTTTAATATTTTTTCCATTTTTTAGTTTCTTTTTTCTCTCTTTGCCTGTCTTTTGACTGAGCAATTTATATTATTCAATTTAATTTCTTCTTGTAGCATATCACCTTTTAATCCTTTTTAAATGATTGTCCTGTTGTTTAAAATATTCACTTTTACTAATCTTAGTCCACTTCCAATTAACACTGTACTGCTTCATGTTTAGTGCAGGTTTCTGACCAGAGTATTCCTAATTTTTCCCTTTTGCTATATTGCTGTCATATCCTTTTACTTATCTGCACGATATAATGGTCCAATACAATGCTACTATTTTGCTTTAAACCAGTTTTCTTTTAGATCAGTAATGAGTAAGACAAATAGATTATTGAATCTTGCCTTTATTGGCTCCTTCTATGACACTGTTTCTTTATGGTAGATCCATGTTTTTGGGCTTCATCTTTTCCGTTCTGCCTTCTTTTAACATTTCATGCAGGGCAGGTTTGTGGGCGATGAATGTGCTCACTCTTTTGTTTGTCTGAGAAAGTCTTCATTTCTCCTTCACTTTTGAAGTGTAATGTTTCTGAGGCTGTGCACTGTGTCTCACACCTGTAATCCCAGCACTTTGAGAGGCCGAGGCAGGTGGATCACTTGAGGTCAGAAGTTCAAGACCAGCCTGGCCAACATGGTGAAACCCAGTCTCTACTAAAAATACAAAAATTTGTCGGGCATGGTGGCAGGCACCTGTGGTCCCAGATGCTCGGGAAACTGAGGTGGAAGAATTGCTTGAGCCTGAGATGCGGAGGTTGTAGTGAGCCAAGATTGTACACTCCAGCCTGGGCAGCAGAGCAAGACTCTGTCTTCAATAAAAAATAAAATAAAATAGTGTAATTTTTCTAGATAGAGAATTCTAGGATGCTCTTTTTGTTCTTTGAACACTAAATAATTGGCTCCACTCTTCCTGGTTGCATGCTTTGTGAAGAAGTCTATTCTTATTCCAGTTTCTCAATAGGTAAAATTGTTGTCATCTTTTCCCAATTGCGCTACCCATCCCCAGTTTCTTTCAAGACTTTCTCTTTGTCTTTGATTTTCTGCAGTTTAATATCATATATGTAGGTGCATATTTTGCCAAGACATGGCTAGTATTTTGTTATTTATCCTGCTTTAGTAGTGTTTAAATTTCCCTAATCTGTGGTTTGGTTTCTGTCATTATATTTTGAAAATTATCTGCAACTGTAACTTCAAATATATATATAATTTATCTTATATATATATAATTAAATATATATATAATTTATCTTATATATATAATTAAATATATATATGTATAATTTCTCTTCTTCTCTATCAGGCATACCTTATACCTTTTTAATTTTGCTTATACCTTTTTAATTGCCCTTTAGTTGTTGGATATTCTGGGCATTCCTTTTTCCTCACTGTATTTCAGGTTTGGAAGTTGTCATTGATGCATCTTCAAGTTCACAGCTTTCCTTTTCTTTTTTAGGTGAGGGGGTGGGTGGTGGGCTTTGTCCATTGTGTCCAGTCTACTGATGGGTCCGTCAAAGACATGCTTGATTTTTGTTTTTGTGTTTTTCATTTACGGTATTTCGTTTTGTTTCTTTCTTAGAGTTTCAATCTCTCTGTTTATGCTACCCATCTGTTCTTACATGTCAACTTTTTTCATTAGAACCTTTAACTTTGAGAAGCGTTCCTCCTGTGGTACAGCCTCTCACTTGCTTCCTTGGGTATGTCATTCCCAATATATGTGCTTGAAGTTCTGACCCCTGTTGACTACTCTTTTTCTTCCCAGGTGAGGCATCAAAGCTGGAGGGGCCCAATGTGAGAAAAAATTACATTCCACTCACTGGGGTAAGATTCTGACAAAATCCTTTCTCTTGGAGCATGGGCCTTTGTTACATGAGCACCTGGCGGGGATCCTGGAGGTAAATCTCACAGAAGGGTGGGGGCCTCCTTAAGACTGGACTCCCAGGAGTTTTTGACTCTATGCTAGTCCATACTCAGCCTCTGCCAACTTATCAAAATGCCAATTAAGCAATTATACCAGTTCATGGCTTCAGCAGCTTTTGCTCCATATAAGCATGTCTTAGTGTTATCTCTCTGAACACCTGTCCCTTCTAATTTTGAGTGGTGGCCTTCCTTGTTGCTTTAGTTTCCTGATAGCTCTAAGAAAAGTTGTAGATATTTCTGATTATTCGGGTTTTTTTCTCATTGTAGGGATAGAAGTGGCCACTTCCTACTTCCAAGCTGTTTACTTGTGGGAAATGAAATTAGAAGTGTAACTTCTAACTTCTAATTTAACACTGTAAAGCATGTGTATTGTAATTATTCCTTTATAATAAACAACTTGCTATAGCACCATAATACTATAATAGGCAATACATTTTCCCCAGGTAATTCATTCATAAATCATTCCCTCATAGTTTAGGCTTAATCTCCTATGCTTGCTCCTGGTAATTTCCCAGTACTTTTGTCATAAAGTAATAATGAGAAGTAGACTTAAAAGAAAATATTAATGTATCATATATTTTATCATATAGTACATGACCAATGTGGAATATGAGAAATTCTAGGCTATCTTATTTTGCAAAATTATCAGCACATTAGATACATACATGTCTACCTATTTATGTATATATACACACATATATAATGTATGCATGTGTATATACATATGCATGTGTATACATATATGTGATACACAATTATATAGTTATTATTTTGTCTTGTGTGATCATGCAATACTGTGAGGTGAATTCCCTTTGTGATCTGCCTCCTAAACTTTCTAGATACTTTATGCAAAGCTTGATTCTTGGAAAACCCACTGTTAATATATTTTGAAATCTACTTCTGTTCAATTATCTTAATTTACCTTTCAGACCTTGGAATAAGCTATATTTCTCTACAAAGGGCTACGAACTTTTCTTTTTCTGCCTTTCATGAAGCTACCAGCTAGCTGTAATTTGCTGCCTGTTTATTCTACTTTCCAGCATAAATACATAAAATGCTATGATTGCTCCAATGTCATGGGATTACTGGAAATTAACTCTATGACCGATGAAAGCTACCTCGTTTCAATGTTTATTTTTTTAATTCCCTCTCCTCTTTTTCTGTTCAGGGTTGTTTTTCATCATTATTTCCAAATTCGGGTATCTGCTGCTGTCTTACAATATTTACTTATAGAATAATACCATCAAAGTTACATTATTCTTTAATATTCCATAATAGCAGCACATATGAAAAAGAAAGCATTGAAGAAAGAGAGGATGATTAAAAAATAGAAAAAATGGTAAATTTAATTTTATAAATCTGGTATTAAAGTATCATATAAAAATAAAAAGAAATTTATTACTTGGAGTATTTATAATACACACATACAGATAAAGCTTTTGTTAAATGCAGCATTTTCTCATGTTCCACTCTTTGGTCCTATCCACTTCCATATCTAGTACTCTCTCACGTGAATCATCTTATGGTGATGTCACCTTGATTCACAATTTTAAATGCCACTTAGGAGACATTGTCCCAAGACTATAAACCCAGAAAACAGTTTACAATATAATTTGAGTTCCAGACATTCTAATCAAGTGCCTAATTTATATTTTTATGTGGATACTTCACAAGTTTTTTGAACAGTGTTAAAACATGAATGCATCACCCTTCTTCAAACAAGCCAAATGTCTATCTATCCATCTATCTATCTATGCTCTGTAATTGTAATTGTGGGAATTGTAATTTGTGGGACTTGTAAACACAAAGAAAAAAATACAAGTAAATCCCACAAATTCTGACATTTGGTGTTACAATGCATGGTGTCATCATTCATTCAACTCCATAAGCCAGAAATTTGTCATTCTTAAATCCTCTCACTACCCAAACCTTTATATTTGAAAAGTTATTACGTTTTAAATACTTGATTTCTAAATAAACCTGAAATCTTCATTCATCTCCACTATCTGTCCCTAGATCAAGCTTCCATCATATCTTGTCTAAAGAATCTTCAATAGTTACTCCTTTTTCTTCATCTAAATTCAAAACTTGTAGTTTGGACATGAAAAGCCTAAAGTATTTAGATATCGTTAAATTTATTGACACTCATGTTACATTATTTTACCTTTTGTTTTCTTTTTTTTGGATCAAATTGTCCTTGTTTCATTTCAGTAATGAATATGTTACCTTCTGTGTTGAGTCTTCCCCAGAAACTATTTCCTCATATTACAATATTCTTTCTCTTTGTTAATTATTTCATCCTAAAATATTTACAGTTTACCTAACATAACTCTTTCTTAAAAAGCTTTCATCATTCTCAGTAAACTATTGCAAGGACAAAAAACCAAACACCGCTTGTTCTCACTCATAGGTGGGAATTGAACAATGAGAACACATGGACACAGGAAGGGGAACATCACACTCCGGGGACTGTTGTGGGGTGTGGGGGGAGGGGGGAGGGATAGCATTGGGAGATACACCTAATGCTAAATGACGAGTTAATGGGTGCAGCACACCAACATGGCACATGGATACATATGTAACAAACCTGCACATTGTGCACATGTACCCTAAAACTTAAAGTACAGTAAAAAAATAATAAATTAATAAAAAAAAGCTTTCAATTGATATTTGTCTTGATCTAGTTCTCTCTTATATGCCAAAATAGCACCCTGTTAGTACTCACCACAATTTTTATTTCATATTTACTTGTATACATAGTTATTTATCACCTGGATCCTTTATTAAAATTTCTTTCCAAGAAAGAGTTATGTATTTATTTTTTATTCACTTAATCTTAGTAAGTAGCATAGTCTTGGTTCATAGTAGATTATTAATAGTTGTTGAACAAGTGGCAATGATTTTAAGAAAAACATATACTTTACATTTCAATCCACAATTTGTGACACAGGTTGAAATGTCTTAGAGTCTAGTAGGGGTTGTAGTAATGGGATACAGGAAGATGAAACTTTAAGTAGTTTAGAATAGCTGTGCAGGGTTTGCAATATACCAATGCTAATAAACAGAGTAAGTTCCACTTACATGCCAAAGTCTTTTTAACCAGTATTAAAAAGCATAATTAAGACACATTTATGTTAACACAGGAACATATATACCAAGACAAAGAACTTTATAAATATACCATATACCAATTACACCTTAGTGTAATTTAATGTACCATTTTTATATAGAATGCTATATTTACATATTTACAAGATATAAACAAATCATACATTAATAAACTTATGTGCATGTATATTAATATGATATAATATAAATCATATAACTAATATATAATTTTATATTTATGTGTAAATTTATACTTTAGTAGAATTAGTATTAATATAAATATGGTATATAGTATAGAATGATTTGTTATATAAATTAATATGTGCGTTTATGTGGAATATATATGGTACATTGATAATATATACATTTTACTTATTTATTTCCATCAGCACATTTATCCTTTCCTTGGGCATCTTCATGAGATCTCTAAAAAATTACTGCTTTTCTCTCCTTCCTTTATTTCCATTATCAACTTTTTAAAAAGATTATTAAAAAAATTATTAAAAGTCACTCTCTGTCATCTTATATTAAATTGTAATTTAACAGGAAAGAGAAAGCCTATTTAACTAACACTTTAATGTTTCTCAAATGTATTTATCCACTTAATTCTGTTATTAAACTCGAAAATCAGAAATCTACATATATAAGATACACCTGATTTTTAGCAGACACCACTTTGAAAACACTGCTTCAAATTTATTAAATCCTCAGGAATAAAAGTAACTTTCTCAAAAATCATCAGTAGGGAATATCAAGGATTTTATCTTTTGAGTTTTGAGTTAGGCTACTACTGAACTTTCATAAATGTTTGATTTCAGACCTCATTTTCTGGACTCATATTTTTACTAGAAAATTAAATGGCACTGAACTTTCATTTGAACCAAAAACTAATCTTTAGTTTCTTCTTACTGAAAGGAGAAGAGGTTAAGTATATCATACTTTTTCATGCTTTCCTGTTATTATAATTAATCTACTTTATTTGTGCATCTTTGTGAGACCTTTAAGAGATTATTTCTGTTTTCTAGTTTTCTCATTTAAAATATAAAGTTTAAATAAATCACAAGATTTTTAGAAATTATTTTGGGATTATATGCTAAATTTCAACAAGGCAAATAAGAGGAAACCTATATGAGTATAATCTGACATTCACTAATTTTAAATCACTGAGGAGAATGTAATCTGAATTAGTTACACCAACCTTAAGTGATAGCCTTTCTTTTAAAAAACATTTTAATTCATATTAACTGCAATTAGTAATGGATGATTTCACAACAAATTACAAATAAAGGTACCATTCAGTGTGCTTTACTAAATGAGTATTTTAAAATGTCAACCTCAATTTAGATTCAGTAAAACTGTTAAATTTTTATTTAAATTAGTTGAAATTAGTTGGCTTTCTTAAGCCTAATCGCTCTTTCTCACAAAATTATTTTCCTTTATGAACACAGTGGTAGATTAAAGATACCACCAATTCTTTGCGAATCTTTCCATGGAGGAATGCTCAGTGGCATGGTACATTCTGCAGGAGATGAGCCTACTTGTGAGAAGTACAGGTACATCAAGATAAGGTGCTGCTATAACAAATACTGAAAAATATGGAAGTGGCATTGTAACAGGTAAGTGGGAGTAGGCAGGGAAAATTTGGAAAAGGCTATCAGTAAAAGTTTAGATTGCCTTGAACAGAATGCAAGAAGAAAAATGGATGGCGAAGTTCTTGCTAGTGAGGGCTCTATTGGAAGTAAGATACTTATTATTGAAAATTGTCACAAAAGGAATCTTTGTTATATGGTTTCAGAATGCTTTGAAAAAAATTGTGCCCTACAATCCTTTCGAAAACAGCGTTTATAAGAAATGGATATAGATATTTAGCTCAGAAGTTTTTCAAAATTTTGAAAATGATATTCATAGTAAAATGGGAAAGAATAGAGACTAATGGAGGGAAAACTGTTAAACAAAAAGGAAGTAGAACTTGATAATCTGAGAAAGTTTCAGTCTATCCAGTTGGCAAAAGAGATTAAAATTAAGAGATTGCTTCAGAAAGTGTGACATAGAGAAAAACCTGAGTGTGTGGCAACACCGTATTTTGTTAACCAGCAGAAAGATCAATATAGGTCAGAGTACTCTTCACACATAATGTTCTTTGGAAACATTAAGTGTAGTGACTCACAGATCTTCTCAATGATATCAGAGGCTCTCTAGGTATTTTAAGGGTATATCACTCTTTTCATCAGAAGTCAAGAGTAAAGAAGAGATTATCTAAGAAAGGTCTGTGGAGGAGTCTTTTTCTAATACAGTTATCCCTTGTTGAGTCTATGCAAAACTCACAAGTTTCTTGATATTTTTATATCAGCAGAAAGATTGCTATCTTAGACTTTAAAGGACAGGCCAAATATTAAGTGAAGATTTCTGGGCCACCAAATTTCGACTGACAAGAAGCAGTCTGATATAACTAGCAAGGTGCAGACATGTGCCTGTGTTCATGAAAAAGGGAGCATGACTCAGAGAGTTGAATTGAGAACTCAGAAGACTGAACTTAGAGCCATGTGGGTGGAACAAAAGCCAAGGAGGTCCATTTTCTTGCCTAGATACTTAGTGAAGTTTGCATGGCTACATTTCAAAATAGTTTTGGATCGGTGACCCCTTTTTCCTTGCATTTCTCCTCCTTTTGAATCAGAATATCTACCATTGTTATCTTATTTGTGTCTCACCATTATATGTTGGGAGTCTTGTGAGCAGATAACCTGTTTCCTTAGTTTCATAGGCCTACAGATGGTGAGAAATGGTTAACTGCAATTACTTTTGCACCAAGCTAAGATTTTGAACTTTGAGCTAATGCTATAATGTGGCTTTTTGGGACCTTGGGAAGTAATATGGTTTGGCTGTGTCCCCACCCAAATCTCATCTTGAATTTTTAGTTCCCATAATTCCCACGTGTAGTGGGAGGGACCTGGTGGGTAGTGATTGGATTGGATCATGGGAGCAGTTTCCCCCATGCTGTTCTCATAATGGTGAGGTAGTTCTCACGAGATCTGATGGTTTTATAAGCATTTGGCATTTCCCCTGCTTTCACTTCTCTCTGCTGCTACCTTGTGAAGAAGGTGCCCTGCTTCCCCTTTGCCTTCCACAGTGATTGTAAGTTTCTTGAGGCCCTCCCAGCCATGTGAAACTCTGAGTCAATTAAACCTCTTTCCTTTATAAATTACCCAGTCTCAGGTATTTCCTCATAGCAGTGTGAAAATAAACTAATACAGGAAGGGATAAATATATCTTTTATTTGAGAGCGATGTGGATCATGGGGGTGAGGGAATAGAGTTCAGTAGTGAGGATTTTGGCCCCATGAACTTTGCACACTGGTGTCATGTTAATGAATATGTTATGTTACATGCCAAAAAGGACTTTTCAGACGTAATTAAGGTTACTATGTTATTTTCCTAGGTTCCTATAACAAATGACCACAAACCTAGGTGCCATAACAAATTATCATAAATTTTGTGGCTTAAAAAGATAGAAATGTATTCTCCCAGTCCTGGAGACTAGCTGTTTGTAGTCAATGTTTTGGTAGGATCATAGGGCCTTTGAAGGTTCTAGAAAAAATCCACTTTTTTTTTCCTGGATTCTGGTTGCTGGCAATCCTTAGTTTTCTTTGGCTTGCAACTGCAACTCTTCATCTCTGCCTTGGTTGTCACATGGCCTTCTGCATTCTGTGTCTGTCTATGTCTGTGTGTCCTCTACCCTTCTCCTAAAAATACCAGTTATACTGACTTTAGGGCATACCCTAATTCCATGTAACCTCATCTTAACTTTACTAATTATGTCTGCAAAGGCTGTGTTTCTCTCTGCTCTGGCTGCTGTAATGAAATACCTTAGATTGGGTGACTTTAACAAAAAACATTTATTTCTCATAGTCTGCAGGCTGGAAGTCCAAGAACACGGTGCCTACAGATTTGGTTACTGGTTTGGGCTCATTTCCTAGCTGCTTTCTTGTTGTATCCTCCCAAAGCAACAGACAGAGCTCTGATCTCTTCCTCCTCTTAAAAGGATGGCCTCACCCTCATGGCTGCATCTCAACCTAGTTACATCCCAAGGACCCTGCCCCAAAATACCATTACATTAGGCATTAGGGCTTCAACATATACATTTTGTGGGAAGAAAAATATCCTGTCCATAACAGGACTTATTTCCAAATAAGATTACATTCTGTGGTTCTGGGCGGACATTAATATTGAAAAGGCATTATTTAAAGCAGTACAGTTACTAATCAATTGATCTTAAAATAGGGAGATTGCCTGCATGAGGGGAGGGTTCCAGGTCATATCATAAACCCCTGATAGCCGAGAAAAGCAGAGCTTTCTCCCAGTCGAGGGTAGAGGAGCAAGTCAGAGAGATTTAGCATGAGAGAATGCTATGGAGATTTTAAACGCCTTTGCTGGCCTAGGGACACATGCAAGACATGAGAAGGAAGTAAATTATTTTGAAAAGCTGAATAAAAATGGAAGTAAATTCTCTCCTAAATCCTCCAAATAAGAGCTCAGTCCAACTGACACCTTGATATTGGCCTTGTAAGACCATAAGTATATTACTGATTAAGCCTCCCTGGAAGTTTGACTTATACCACAGTAATATAATAAATGTTTCTGTGTTACACTGTTAAATGTATGATTATTTGTTATGGCAGCAATGAAAAATTAATACACTCTTCTTCACAGAAGTATTATTTTATAAACAATGAAGTAGATAAAATAGGACCACACATTCTGTATAATCTTCCCATTGAGAAACTCTCAACAGAATGCTTATTTTGAGGGAAATACCCTTCATGCTGGAAATCTACATTGAGATGACCACACCGTAAAAAAACAAAGTGACACGGAGAGACCTGGATAATGAGACACCAGGCAAAAAGAGAGGCCAGAGAGTCTTAAAGAATGAAAAATATGAAAGACAGAGCCATCTTGAAAGTAGAGACTTCATCCTTAGCTACGTCAGTAGATGTCTGGTAGGTCAGTCAGAAACCATGTAGATGAGCCTTTCTATGAAATGCCAAGCAAAATCATGGGTTGATTTAAGCCCTAAGTTTTGGGTAGTTTGTTATGCAGCAATAGATAACAGAAACCACCCCTTCCTTCTCAGGCAACTAACAGTTATCTGAAGCTATACTCATGATCTGATTTACACTTTTACATGACATAATTCATCTGTACTTTGTTCTTCTTTCTCAAAGATCTATTTTGTTATTGTTCAAGGTTACTTAAGTCACCTTCCACTTATATAAATATCTTTGGGACATAATATTGGGAGATAATTCTTTATAATTTTATCCATTTTGCAAATCTTCTGGGAAAAAGGGTACTACAAGATTTATTGCATAACAGAAAGCTTTAAAAGTTATAAATAGTGTCTCCCTAAGGATAGACACCTGAGAATATGATAAGCCATAAAACCCTACTTTCCTCTCCTTGGAAATATTTGCTTACATTCCAGGGTAATAAGGGTACTGACAGTTTTCTCTTCCCTAGAGGAGATTTGCTGAATAAGCATCTCTGTCTTTCTCTGGAGAGGAGGATGGGCAGAAGTGCTAGGTGCCTTATACAAACTGGGTGTGCTGACTTGAGAGTTCCTCTCCTGTGGCAATACCCACTGCATGTTCAGGGTAATATCTGGCCCTCACCACATTACCCGATGAGTATGGTGGTTTAGGAAATCAAAACTAAGGTATTGCTCTGACTACTGCATTTTGCTCTGAGTAATAAAATTCCTGTCTGTCTGATTCAGGAAGAATCATTTCTTCTGTTAAAATACATGTATGTGTGTGTGTGTGTGTGTGTGTATATATATATATGTGAAATGTTCAGGCTAACTTGTTAGATTGCACCTTGTACCTTTCACAGTCTCTGATTTAATGCCAAGGTAGCCCACCATACCATAATTCACTAAGTCAGTATATTTCTAACTACCCCCATACATTCTGATCTTTGTTAAATAAGTTTTTCTTACAACATAGTATATCTTAAATAGGAAAAATAAATGGCATGCAAAAATGTTCACCTTCTATAATACTTTTCAATTATAAAGCCACAATTCTAATCTATATTTTGTAGTCCCTCAGCCATATCTGTCTGTTGAATGCGATCTTACATTATATATCTTTTCATCTTCCATGTCAAACATCACATAGATATTTTTCATTTCTTAATATGTAGCATTGTCCAACACCTACTTACAACCCAAGTTCTTGTATAAACTAATATCACTTTGAAATGCTCCTCTTTCTCCTTCTCTTAATTTACTCCACTTTAACTCCTTAGAATTTTTTAAAAGTAGGTGGAGCGAGATGGCTGAATAAAAGCCCCCATGGTTTGTCCTCCTTGCAGGGACACCAAATTTAACAATCATCTACACAAAAAAGCACCTTCACAGGAACCAAAAATCAGGTGCATGGTCACAGTACCTTGTTTTAATTTCATAACACTGAAAGAGGCACTGAAGAGGATAGAAAAAAAACAGTCTTGAATTGCTACACCACCCCTGTGCCATCCCCCAGCAGCAACGGTGTGGCATTGAGAATCTGTGCACTTGGGGGAGGGAGAATGCAATGAATGTGGGGCTTTGCACTGAAACTCAGTGCTGCCCTGTCACAGCAAAAAGAAACACCAGGCAAAACTCAGCTGATTCCCGTGGAGGGAACATTAAGACCATCCTAGCCAGAGCAGAATTGTCCATTTCAGAGAGTTTCAGCAAGCTTAGCCACTGTGTGCTAAAGAGCTGTGTGGTTCTAAATAAACTTGAAAGACAGTCTAGCCCACAGGGACTGTAACTCTTAGGCATAACATAGTGCTGTGCTGGGCTCAGAGCAAGTGAACTTTAGGGGCAGGTTATCTAGTGAGACACCAACCAGGGCAGCCAAGGGAGTGCTTATGCCACCTCTCCCCCAACCCCAAGCAGCACACTTAACAGCTCTAAAGGAGATATTTTTCTTCCATTTCAGGAGACGAGAGGGAAGAGTAAAGGGGACTTTGTCTTGCAATTTAGGTCCTAGCTCAGCCACAGTGGAATAAAGTACCACGCAGGCTCTTAGGGTCACCAATACCAGGTCTTGGGCCCTTGGATGGCATGTATGGAACTGCCCTGGGCCAGAAAAGAGCCCACTGCCCTGAAAGGTGAGTCACAGGCCTGACAGCATTCACCACAAGCTGACTGAAGAGCCCTTGGGCTTTTAGTGAATGTCAGCGGTAATCTGGCAGTACTCCCCATGAGCCTGTGGTGGTGGTGGCCATGGAGAGAGACTCCTCTGCCTGTGAAAAGGGGAGGGAACAGTGGGGAGGACTTTGCCTTGTGGCTTGGGAGCCAGCTCAGCTGCAATACAATAGAGTGTCGGGTAGATTCCTAAGGTTTCTGACTCCAGGACCTGGCTCCCAGATGGCATCTCTGGACACACCCAGGACCCTAGGAGAAACTGCTGTCCTGAAGGGAAGGACACAATCCCGACTGGCTTGACCAGATGCTGACTATAGAGCCACAAGGCCTTGAGGAAATACAGGTGGTAGGCAGGTGATTACGGCAGGCCTTGGGCAAGGCCCAGTGCCATGCTGGCTTCAGGTCTGACCCAGCATATTCCCAGTGGGGTGGCCACAGGGGTGCTCATTTTAACCTTCCCTCAGCTCCAGGAAGCTCAGAACAGAAAGAGAGAGAGACTCTGGTTGTTTGGAAGAAAGTAAGTGACAGATGAAGAGTCTCTGCCTGGTCATTTCAGATAATTCTTTTGGATATTATCCAAGACCACAAAGACGGTAATTCTATGGGTCTTCAAATGCCACAGGGTACTGGGCATAGGGTGCCCCTAATGCATATGTGGTTTCCATGACCTAAAACATAGATTACAACACAAAAGTCCCTTTGAATACCTGAAAAGCCCTAAGAAGAAGGATGAGTAGACACAATAATAAACTGCAAAGACTAAAGTAAATACTTATTTAAGGTTCAGACACCAACAAACATCATAAGCATTAAGACCATCCAGGAAAACATGACATCCCCAAACAAACCAAATAAGGCACCAGGGACAAACCCTGGAAAGATAAAAGTATGCAATCTTTCAGACAGAGAATTCAAAACAGCTGTTTGGAAGAAGTTCAATAAAATTCATAATAACACATGATTCTGAATGTATTCAGAATCATATCAGATAAATTTAATGAAGAGATCATTTAAAATAATTGAAAACAATTGAGCAAAAACTCTGGCGTTGAAAAATGCATGAGACATACTGAAGAATACATTAGTGTTTCTTAATAGCAGAATTAATCAAGCAGAAAGAAAAAACTGTGAGCTTGAAGACAGGCTATTTGAAAATACACAGCCAGTCTATGGCTATACCACTCTTAACGCTTATGATCTCATTTGAAGATACACAGTCAGAGGAAATGTGTTGGGCTACTCTTGCATTGCTATAAAGAAATATCCGAAGGCCGGGCGCGGTGGCTCACGCTTGTAATCCCAGCACTTTGGGAGGCTGAGGCGGGCGGATCATGAGGTCAGGAGATCGAGACCACGGTGAAACCCCATCTCTACTAAAAATACAAAAAATTAGCCGGGCATGGTGGCGGGCACCTGGAGTCCCAGCTACTCAGAGAGGCTGAGGCAGGAGATGGCGTGAACCTGGGAGGCGGAGCTTGCAGTGAGCCGAGATTGTGCCACTGCACTCCAGCCTGGGCGACAGAGCAAGACTCCGTCTCAAAAAAAAAAAAAAAAAAAAGAAATACCCAAGACTGAGTAATTTATTTAAAAAGAGGATTAAGTGGCTGACAGTTCTGCAGGTTTTACAGGAAGCATGGTTTTGGCATCTGTTCAGCTTCCGGTGAAGCTTCAGGGAGTTCTCAATCATGGCAGAAGGCAAAATGGGAGCAGACACGTAACATAGCCAGAGTGGGAGCAAGAGGGAGAGAGAGGGGAGGTGCTACACATTTTTTTTTTTTTTTTTAATTGAGACGGAGTCTTGCTCTGTCGCCCAGGCTGGAGTGCAGTAGGGCCATCTTGGCTCACTGCAAGCTCCACCTCCCGGGTTCAGGCCATTGTCCTGCCTCAGCCTCCTGAGTAGCTGGGACTACAGGCGCCAGCCACCATGCCCGGCTAATTTTTTGTATTTTTAGTAGAGACGGGGTTTCACCGTGTTAGCCAGTATGGTCTCGATCTCCTAACCTCGTGATCCGCCCGCCTCGACCTCCCAAAGTGCTGGGATTATAGGTGTAAGCCACACCGCCCGGCCGGTGCTAAACATTTTTAAACAACTAATTATTATACATTGTATGTTTGTATCAAAATATCTCATGTACCCCATAAACATATTTACCTACTATGTACCCCCAAAATTAAAAAAAAATTAAAAATAATTCCTCTCATCCTTATGTTCTCCATCATTTCTACAGTTAAGTATTCTTGATCCATGAAAAAAGGGCAGAGGTTCTCTCTATGTCCTAGTTTATTTGAGTTGCTATAACAAACTATTATAGACCGTTTATAAATGACAGAAATTTGTTCCCCCAGTCCTGGAGTCTGAGAAATCTAAGATCAAGGTGCTAGTAGGTTCAATATCTTATGAAGGCCTGTTTTCTGGTTCATAAACAGCATGTCTTTCACTGTGTTCTTACATGGCAGAAAGGGCAAGGGATCTCTCTGGAACCTCTTTCATAAATGTGTGAATTCCTTTCATAGGTCTCTGCTTTCATGACCTAATTACCTCCTGACAGTACCACTTCCAAATAACATCACATCAGGGGTTAAGATTTCACAATATAAGTTTCCTGGAGATATGGACATTCAGACTACAGCACCTTGTAATTTACTATCATCAGTTCATCTCATTCACAAAGCTTAAAATGGTTGCAATATTAAATTTAATTTTGCTGTTATTTTGTCTCCATCTCTCTGCAGTGGGCACTATCAGAGCAGGCACACTGGTTTCTCACTATTTTACCTTGTCACATCTCGACATGTATTAATTGTTATTTAAGTTACAAATGAATAAATGACATATCTTTATTAGTAGTATCAATTTGGTGCTCCAGTAATGATATTGTATTATGTGCATCATGAAGAAGGTGGAAAAAAAGGGAACAAAAATTGTCAACAAAATGATAGAACATATCAATAAAAGGAATGGAAAAACAAATTATTCACTATATTATTATACTTTTTAATATGTTAGATAATTAAAGTAACTAGGAAACAGCCAAGAAAAATATTAATAAAATATCCCTTGATATATCAACTCTCCACTTTATTAGGCATTCCATAATAGCTTTCTTTTATTAGTCAATTTCAACAAAGAAACAAGCAACTATAAAATATAATATGAAGATTATAGGGCAAAGTATCAGAAGATCGTGGTCCAAATTTTCTCCTATAAGTCATGTGACCTTCAAGAGTCTTTCCCTTTATGCCTTTTTTCTTATTTATAAAATGTGAGTAATATTCCCTTTACATTTATATAGTAATAAGCAAGTTATGTAATGTACATTAGTGTTGCAAATACAGTGTCTCATGCACTCTAAGTACTCAACAAAAACTGTATATATTAAGTGATAGTTATATAGTATCCAGAGTAATTGATTCCACCAAAGTCAGGTAAAGACATTTTATTTTAATAGGCATTGACGGGATTGATAATGCAAACATTTCCCCTAGTTATGCAGGCTATCTCTCCATAGCGCTGGAAACCAGGTTTCTATTTCTCTTACTGATATGCTACCTGCCATGGTTTCTTCATCTCTAAAGTGAAAATCAGTGACTGACATTTTCCTAAGCTCAAGTTGAACTTGCTTCTCTCTTCTATTTCATGAGGAATGAACTCCATAACAGACATCTAGTAGTATTTTTAAAAGGTGACATTTAAATAATACATGACACTTTCAGGATATTATTATATTCTTATGTAGGGACTTGGCACTGTAGCTATTTTTTAAAAACTCTACTATTTTTGGATTAGACTTGGGCTTTGAGTTGTTTGAGAACTGTGTACAAATGGAGATCAGATGAATTAAAGTCCAGGTTAGTTTCTTATGATTTAAATCTAATAATTATATAACATTTGCCTGAATGAAGGAGCTCTGCTAAAATATGTTTATTTCTTCACTTATTTCCTTCATTTTCTGCCATTATTGTATACCTTGCTAATGTATAATTATTTTTTCCTGAATATATTTTGGGAAAATGCACATACATACACACATACATATATACATACATACATACATCTTAGGAACAAAATATCAACTGAATTACAAAAGAAAAGAGATATGTAAAAAATCCAGAAAGTACCATTTTCTATGAGTAGCAGGAAATGTGAATAGGAAATAAATTACTGTCTTTATAATTTTTATGGATACTACAATTTTCCAATATTATCTGATATTATAATCACTTAGCTCCTTGGCCTGGATAATTAGATCTAGTTTTAGAAAGTACTAATAATAGAAAAAGAAAAGAATCTGTAGCTGGTTTCAGAGTGTCATTTTTTACTGTGTACTTTCTATTTAATTCTACAGAAAGTAAGGTCATAAATAGAAAATGCTTTAAAATACTCCTAGCTAATAATTTTTATTTATTTCAACAGTTTTAAAGTTAAAAACACCTTTCATACATCCCATCTTCATATTTCTATAATAATTTTATTCATAAGTATTCGATAGGGGAGATTTAAATATTATCAAAACTGACATAATAAAAATTTTAAAACCACAGGACAGAATGACAAGATTCAGAGTTCTTAATTAGTCAATAAAACTGTTCACATTCCTCTTCACAATCCTCCTACGTCTCTTTGTGTGTGTGTGTGTGTCATTACATGTTGAAATGTAAAAAAATAGCTTTGACATTTGTAGGTATTGTAATGGATGACAATTAGACATTAAAATTCAATAAATAAGCACAATTAAAGCAAAGAAATCTGGAACATATCATTAAAATGCAATACCCTAGCATTCAACTTCTGTCCACTCCTTCTTTGCTTAGCCTTGATGTAGTGGGAGTCTGCAGAATTCTGTCAGCAGTTTTCATCTATCTCAGCTTTCACTCCTCTCTGTCGGTGTTTACATACACTACCCAACCTTCTCCATATGTCATTGATGCACAAATCTTCCTCTCCAAATCCAAATCGTGCCTTGAGCTCCAACTGTTCCTTTCTAAAAAACCTATTGAAAATCACTCTATAAAACATCTCCTAGATACCTTAAAGTCAATATATCAAAAAGTGTTCTCATCAGCTCTCTCCTTTCCCAAGAGTGACCTTTCCTTTTTGTGCCATAATTTTTTATGAATGGTATGATTACCTAATCATTCAGAAAACCTAAAAAGCAGACTGTTTCATTGAATGGTAGCTCTCCTTTAACTTCATAAGCAATTCTTCTTTAGTATTTGCAAAAGTAGTAATTCTATATATAATTATTCGATTCATTAATTCATATAAGTGTATATCATTTGCATACACATTTCAGATATTATTCTAGGTGGTTGCATTACAGTATTATGAGCTTATACTTTAGTGGGGACAGAGAGAAGACAAACTGATAATCAGTATAATTAAAATCCATAATATATATGAAGATGATTTTTAATAGTATATTCTTAAGTCTTTTATAAAATGTAGGGTGAAGAAGATTACTACTATACTTTCTGCAAAAGAGAAGGCATTGTGAGAGAAAATATACTTTTTTAGGGATCAGGAAGATGTTCCTGAAGAAATAATGAAGAGCCAGAATGATAAGAAAGATTTAAATCGATTTTTAACGATTATAAGTTAAATTGTTTAAAAGTGGAGGAATAAGCAATTCATTTATGTTTCTGCTAACTCAATTTCCTTATCTTTAAAATGGGCATACAACAACCGTGTGATTGTGAGAATCAAATAAATTAATGCACATTAAGTGCATCAAAAATATGTGGCATGTGTATTAGTTCATTATATTTAATTTATTACCAATATTATTATTTAATTACATAATGTATAAAAAGCACTATGCACAGTATCACAAAAGATAAAAACGTGTACAGTATATATACTTATGTGTTTTGTGTACATAATTTCAGTGGTTGTCCTTCTCCAGGATGAAAAGATTTACACATTCTTGCATTATTTAATGCTTCTTTGAGTCTGTCACAAAGGAATTTTAATTAGAAAACTCAAGCCTTCATGGTCAGAACCATGATAGTCTAAAAGCAGGACAAGCACAGATAATTCCTAAGAAAGGATTTTTTAAACTACCAAAATGATATTTCTAGGGTTTCAAATTAAATTATATTGGCCAAACTGTGTGTGTGTGTGTGTGTGTGTGTGTGTGTGTGTGTGTGTGTGTTTATTCAATCCGGTATCACCTGCAATTCTGCTATTGAAATAAGAACTTATCTTAAGGCACTTTAAAAAATAATAATAATGGTTACGTTCCTGGCCTGTCCATTCATTGGTCTGCCTGTCCATTGTATTAAAGGCCTGGATGAATTTATTTATAGCCATAATCTTTTCTTTGGATAATAGCTAAAGCTAATGGTGTATCATTGGTACAGCCCTGGCAGTCTATCTTCCTGTTTCCTCGGGGTAGCTATCCCTTGTACCTAATCACTCCATTGGATCTCTAAACAGACATCATCCTTAAAATCCCGTTTGTACCATTTGGATCAGGTCAGGAAGAGTGATAGCTCTAATCTTCTTGGAGTGATATTAATCTTGAGCAGGTGAGCTCCAAGGTACTTTCTCTAACCTATACATTTAGAAAGCAGAAGCTTTAGGGCTGTAATGAATAAAGCTAAAATGTAAGCCTGAAGCATAAGGGGAAATGATTGTAAGATTAAGCTGTCCTTTAGGTTTGTGCTTAAACCTTATTTACTCTGTTGAATCAAGAACTTTAAGAAAACTAAAACGAGGTATGGAATGGGCTTTCCATCTGAAGAGAATCAAAATATTATTCTGTTGTCAGAGTTATTTATTTTATTTTTTTAACTGAGTCTGTGTAAAAACCACAGCTAAATAAAATTTAGTCTAATATTCTAAGAATATTTCAATGGCTTTCTGAAGCATCTGTCTTTAATTTGTTCATAAACCTATATCTATAATTGACAAAATAAACTAACTCATTTAGAGACCAAAATTAAAAGTGAACTGCCTTATTTTTTTCCCTCCTTCACTCCCTTCATAAATCACCTGCTTGTTGATCTAAATCCATTTCTCCTGCATACGATTGAAAGGGGTGTGTCGTCCTTCTGTTATACATACTCACATAGGGGTTAATTCAGTTTTTATTTTTTCTAAATCCTGTATTCACACTCACTAGGAAATCTTTATTTTCAATTACTTTTCAGTGAGTCATAATACGATAGGAGTTGAAGCAAATACAGATATACAGGGAGTGGTTACAAATGTTTAAAAGTTTCAAAGTACTTCTTTTGACTACATGTATAAATATTTAAAAGTAATACTTTTTTTAACTTGGTGCTGTTATTTTTAAATGGCGCAGGGTTATTTTGCTTACAGACAGAAATGCATTTGTACAGTGTTCCCATGATTCACTAATCCTACTATCAGGTTTTTATAAGTTACTAGTTAAGATGGTTATGTGCATTTTGTAAATTGTAAAAAACATTTTAAAAGTCAGACTTCTTATTTGGTTTTGCTTGAGTATAGATGGATTGCCTTTAAAAACGTTGAATCATTCAATATGTTCACATAACATTTGTCATAATGACCATGAGCTACTGCATACATTAGCTTCTCTGTAGCTTAGTTTTCTTATTTGTAAAATGGAGATCCTAACATGTATGTATTTTAAGAAACACTTATTGCAACACATTAAATTGCAGATATTATGCTAAGTGCTTTGCATTAATCTTTTTATCAACTCTCTTGGCATTGTTTTACATATAAGGAAACTGAGGCATAGAGAAGTTAAGTAACTTTCCAAGCTTACAAATCTATCAAGTAGTAAACATTCAAACCCAGAAAGTATAACGTCAAGGCCCAAGTGCTTGAAGTTATGACATTTTGCTGCTTTTTATCTACCAAATAAAGTTTTTAAAAACAAATTATTTCACGGAACAGTGCTCAGAATATTGAACTGCCTATATAAGTGTGAGCTACTATAATTCTTCTCATAATTATTGTGACATTTGTATTTAACCAACAGTTTTCTAATATCTACTCTGTGTCAGGAATTGTGGAATATTATTGCTATGCTTGGTATTATTACTAGGTCCATTTTGCAGAAGAGAAAATAAAGGTTCTGAGAATTTAAATTGCTGAAATAGAAACAGCAGAAGGCAGACCTAGAATGAAACGTTTAATTACGATAATGCAGGTTTAAAAGTTCAGAACTAGATTTGTCTCATAATTTTATAATATCAATGACCTTGAAATGAAGCCGGATAGTTTTAGTGATTTCAAAAGACTAGAATATTATTTTAAAATCTTCAAAGCAGAAAAGTGGTATAATTAAAGCAAAGAAGGTCCATGAATACCAGATTAAAAATACACATTTTTTCCAAATATATTAAGACATAGAGATTATTTTTAAAAAGAAACTGGTTAGAATTATCATCACAAAGATAAAATACATAATTTGTGGAAAATGTCATGTATGTTATAGCAAAGGAAACCTGAAATAGTTCAGGAGAAGGCAGAAACATGAAAGATAAAATATGATAATCATTTCCCTCCTGGTGTACCTTCTTATGAGAAGAAAACAAGTGGCTTCAATAAGTACTATTGACCCTAGAAAAACACAGGCTTGAACCATGTGGGTCCGCTTATATATGGATTTTCTTCCACCTCTGCCAGCCTTTCAACCGCAAGACCAGTCTCTCTTCTTCTTTTATCTCTTAATCCAATTTAACATGAAGAAAAGGAGGATGAAGACCTTTATGATGATCAGCTTCCATTTAATGAAGAGTAAATATAATTTCTCTTCCTTATGATTTTCTTTTTCTAAAATTAGTAAATTGTATTTGAATAAATAAATTTGAGTGTATACTTTTATACTTCTCCATCACCTATTTTATTTAATATATATAATACACACACACACACACACACACATAATGCATGTGTTAATTGACAGTTTATGTTATCAGTGAGGCATCTATACCGTAGGCTATTGTTAGGTTTTTGGCAATTCAAAAATTATATGTAGATTTTCAGTTGCACAGGGGTCAGTGCTGCTAACCCCATGTTGTTCAAGGGTGAACTTTTATTTATTATTTTTACAACTTGCATAATTCAAATAAAAATGAAGGTGCTTTGGTATGCTTAGACAAGGTTTCTATGTCCCTTTTTTAAAAGCATATCTTATGAGCTTTGCCTGTTTGTATTTATTGTGTTACATTTGGATTCATTTCTACCAAGTAATATTATATCTCATAATTGGTTATGCTTTATTTCTTGTTATATATCTTCCTTTGGATTTATTGTAGTTTATTTTCCAATAATTTTCTCCCTACTGGTTTTAAAATTACACACTTTATGCTATTCTTTAAAAACTTATCTTGGGCCTTTATAATGCATATTTTATGTAATACGGCTTAAAGTTTGGAAATATTTCTAACTTTTTTCCTGAAAACACAAGACTTAAAAACCTTTCTACTCCATTCACCTACCCCTAGCTTGAATGTTCCTGTTGTTCACTATTTTTGATCTGTTTAATAACACCATGTGCTGTAACATATGTTTTATTGAATGATGATATAGATAGAGAAAAGTGCACAAATCTTACGTTTTTAGCTCAGTGCACATTGCAAAGTGAACACATTTATATAAGCAGTATCCAGAAACCCCACTATGAGGTCTATACCCAGCATTTTATTTTGAACTCAACACATCATTATTATTTGATAAGTTGATAAAGATTGTTTAGGCTCTAGTCGTTTCCTGTTTAAATATTTTCCTTCTCCAATTGCTATGAACTGTCTATGGGAATTCTAATCAGAGAAATATGCTAACTTTCCCATTATTTCTTTTTCTTCTGCTTTTATTTATATATATATATATATATATTTTACAGATTCTTGTCTTACAGCATTTACACTGTTAAACTATTAAAAACTTTTAAGGAAAGTGAATTCATTACTGCCATAAAATTATAAAACGAATACATCAAAGATTTTATTTAAGGTATTTATTAACTAAGTATGTACTCAAGGTATTAAAAACTAGTTAAAAGGAGAATTTAACACACAAGCAAAGAAAATTAAAAATGCTCAAAAGTGTTTACTAATTGACAGAAAACTGGCCAATATACACAGGGCAATAATAAATTGTACCCCAAAACCTATTTGCATTTCTATGAAGTAATTTTCATTTCTAATAGTTAACACTAACTTACAGAGTTATACAAAAACATAAAGGTGATGAAAGAAAGGGGCCAATAATCTGGGCAAGTCTGCTAGAAAGGACACCCAGTGGTAATTTTTGCTCATTTCAATGACTTTTAAATTTATTCGGACATTATGACATAAGCAGAAAATGTTTAAGACGAAATGTCAAATGAAAGATGAAGAGGAAGGAGGAGGAGGCAGAAAGGAGGAGAATAAATAGTAAAATAACAACTGCCAATTAAGTCTGAAATAATAAATGCAAATGCATTAGTTAGCCTCACAAATTCCCCAAAAAAACCCCAAACAACAACACAAAAAATGAGAGCTTAAAGGTAGATTGTTATATCACATTTAAAAAATCTAGCTGTATGCAGTTTACAAGAGAAATACCTAAATCTAAAGAACTAAAACAAAAAGAATGAAGTTTGAAGACTAAAATATAATAAACCACGAGAACCCTAACAAAAAATTAGATAGCTAATTTAATTCCTGAAAAAACAGACTATAAATTTAATAAATAGTTTAAATAGAGGGATAGAGAATAAAAAATGTTTAACCAGGAATGAATAACAATTTAAAATTTATAGTTTCTGGTAAAACACTTTTAATCTACATAAAGTGGAAATTTTGGGGGAGTGGGGCCAAGATGGCTGACTAGAAGCAGCTAGCGTGCGTGGCTCTCATGGAGAGGAGAGAGTGGTGAGTAAACAGTAGCTCGTTAACTGAACATCCAGGTAGACACTTTTAGATTTAGCAGAAAAGCAATGCAACCAACAGACAACAAAGAAGAGAGAGATGGGACAGCCACCCATCTGAGATCAGCATGGAGCCACAGTGGTCTGCCCTTCATAGGGAAATGGTGAGTGTGTGAGAGCCCCCAGGGACCCACACTTCTGCCATGAACCTTTCCAACCTTGGGCTCAAGAGATCCCCCATGACCCCTTCCTGCTGGGACCTCCAGACAGAGAGAGCTATGTGGATTCTGAGCAGAGCCTCCACTCAGGCACATGTGGAATTCCAGGGGCCTTGGACCACTGGGCATCCTGGCAGCAGTGGTTGCAGCTCCAGCAACAGTAAAGGCCAGGCCCCCTCACATGTCCCCAGAATAGGGGCTGAATCCATGAGACTAAGGAGTAGACAGATTGCGGGCCTCACCTCCACTGCACTTCACTGAACAATGCCCACTGGCCTAGGACCATGGCATGGCCACCCCAGCCCAACCTGAGCAGCCCTGCATTTCCGTGGGATGGAGCTGCAAGAGGGAGCAGGGAGACCTTTCAATTTAGCTGCTCTGCAGTCCCTGCACCTGCAGCCCTCAGGCTTGAGAGTGAGTGAAATTATTAAGGACTCATGTGGGCCCACAGCACAGAGCAGCTGTCTTATGAAAAAATGGCCAGACTGTTTTCCACAAGGTTCCCTGCCACCACTACTCCTCACTGGGCAGGGCCTCCCAACCTGAAACCCCAGCCACCTCAGCCCCACTTGGGATCTCCAGCCAGCAGCAGCTCTGCACTTGCTGGGATAGAGCTCCCAGTGGTAACAGACAGGCCCTCCATACTTATTGGTCTACAGTTCCAATCTTTATTACCCTCAGGCTTGGGAGGGAACACAGTGATTAAGGACTAATATGGGACCCCAGCACAGAACAGCTGCCTTATGGAAAAGTGGCCAAACAGTTTTCCACATGTGTCCCTACAATTTTTACTCCTCGTTGGTCAAGGCCTCTAAATCTGAGCCCTCAGCATAACTACCCTGCCCCTGCCTGAACTCTTCAGTCAGTAGCAGCTTCTGTTTCTTTGGGGAGGAAATCCCAGAGACAGCTCACAGCCCCTTTCCCATTGCAGGTACAATGGTACCTGCCTTTACTGCCCTTGGGCAGAGGAAAAAACAAAGGGCCTGGTCACAACACTGGAACCTTCAGGACACCCACAGCCACGATACACAGAGGAGCCCAGTCTATCTTTCCTGTGAGCCCCCACCCGCTACTCCTCATCAGGCAGGGCCCTTGGGTTCACAGAGCAGATTCCCTGATTGAGCATTCCCACTGGTAGTGGCTCTGTGTTTCCCTGGGGGTGGAAGTTTCAGACACTACTGACAGTGCCTCTATCAGTGCCACTGCAGCAGTTCTGCCCTTGCTGCTTTCAGACTGGAGAAGGAACAAAGAGCCTAAGGGCTTCATGCCTCCAGCATGCCACACTCACCATAAAAGAAGAGCCTAGTTTCTCTTCCTTGTGAGCCTCCAACCCCCTGTCCTTCACTAAGTAGGGCCCCTGGCTTGGGACCACAGCACAACCACCACATCCCCTGGCTGAACATTCCTATTGGCAGTGGCTCTGCATTTCTCTGGGGTGGAGCTCCTAGAAGCAACTGAAGGTCCTTCTGCCACTGCCATTGCAGAGGTACTGCCTTTGCTTTGTTTAAACTGGGGAAGGAACAAAGACCCTGCTTGCCGTACTCACACCTCCAGCATGTCACAGGTACCTGAAGGAAAAGAGTCCAGTCTGTCTTCCTCATGAGCCCCTTGCCCCTCAGCTCGTCACCAGGCAGGGACCCTGGCTTGGGACCACAACACAGCTGTCTCACTCCAGCTCTGTGTTTCCCTGAGGTGCAGCCCCAAGTGACAAGTGAATGGCCTTCTGCCACTGCCATGCCAAGGTCCCTGCACATGCTGCCCCCAGGCTGGGGAGGGAACATACATCCTGAGTTCTTCCTGGGGCTGCAGTGTGCAGCACAGGAGTGCCAAGCCAAGATCTGCAGCCAGCACTCAAGTGGTCGAGGAGCCCACATCATCAGGGCACTGAGAAGAAGCAAGTCTGCAAATGCAAGAAAATATACAGGAGCCACATGGTTGAGCAAGAGGCTGCCTGCTAGCCATTACACTTAATTGTCATTGACAGAATTAGAACCCAAACTTCAACACCGCAAATGCTTTGCTAATATATGCCCCTGTGTAACCAATGACAAGAATTCAGCTAAAAATAAAAATCCAGTGCAAAGCCTTGGTTCTCAGAAAACATCCAGCAATGAAATCAACTGACTGTACTCAAAATATACCACAATTAAAGGAACATCAGCCCACACAGATGAGAAAGCACCAGTGTAAGAACTCTGACAATTCTAAAAGCCAGAGTGTCTTCTTGCTTCCAAATGGTCACACTGGTTCCTACACCATGGTTCTTAACAGGTTGAGATGTCTGAAATAACAGACATAAAATTCAGAATATGGATAGGAAAAAAAGATCATCAAGATTCAGGAGGAAGTTGAGACCCAATTCATTGAATCCAAGGATTACAATAAAACTATACAGGAGCTGACAGACTCGATGACCACTTTATGAAAGAACCAAACTTATCTAATAGAGCTGAAAAGTACACTACAATAATTTCTTAATATGATTGCAAGTATTAACAGCTGAATACAACAAGTTGAGGAAAGAATCTGAGAGCTTGAAGACTGGTTCTGCAAACTAATTCAGTAAGACAAAAATTAAGGAAAAAAGAATAAGAAATAATGAAACCAACTACTGAGAAATATAGGATTATGTAAAATGACCAAATCTATGACTCACTGTCATCCCTGAAAGAGAGGATGAGAAAACAAGCAATGTGGTAAACATATTTGAGTATAATGCCCATGAAAATTTCCCCAATCTCACTAGAGTCACCAACATTCATATTGGGAAAATGCAGAGAACCCCTGCAAGATACTATATAAGAATCATCCCCAAGACAGATAATCATCAGATTCTCCACGGTTTGCATGAAAGCAAAAGTATTAAAGGCAGTTAGAGAGAAGGGGCAGGATACCTACAAAATGAACCCCATCAAGCTAACAGTGGATATTTCAGCAAAAACGCTACAAACCAGAAGATTGGGGGCCCATATTGCGCATTATGGAAGAAAACAAACTCCAACCAATAATTTTATATGCAGCCAAACTAAGCTTTGTTAGTGAAGGCAAAATCAGAACCTTTTCAGCAAGCAAATGGAAGGAAATTTGTTACCAGCTGATATGGTTTGGGTGTGTCCTCACCCAAATCTCACCTTGAATTGTAACTCCCACAATTCCCATGTGTCCTGGGAGGAACCCAGTGGGAGGTAATTGAATCATGGGGGTGAGTCTTTCCCATGCTGTTCTCATGATAGCAAATAAGTCTCACGAGCTCTGATGGTATTATAAGGGGGAGTTTCCCTGCCCAATCTCATTTTCTTTTCTCCTGCTGCCATCTGTGTAAGACGTGACTTGCTCCTCCTTTCCTTCTGCCATGATCATGAGGCTTTCCCAGCCACGTGGAACTGTAAGTCCAATTAAATCTTTCTTTTGTAAATTGCCCAGTTTCAGGTATGTGTTTATCAGCAGCATGAAAATGGACTAATACACCACCAGACCTGCCTTAAAAGAGGTATTTAAGAGAGTGCTAAATACAGAAAGAAAAGACTAGTACTGGACACTACAAAAACAGACCTACGTACATAGACCATTGATGCTATAAAGCTGTTATCCAGTGAAGTCTGCATAATAACCAGCCAACAACAAAATGACATGATCAAACTTGCACATATCAATATTAGCCTTTAATGTAAATGCTCTAAATGCCCCAATTAAAAGGCACAGTGTGACATGTTGGATAAAGAAGGAAGATCTAACAGTGTGCTGTCTTCAAAACACCCATCTTACATGCAATGATACCTATAGGCACAAAGTAAAAGGACAGAAAAAGATCTACCAAGCAAATGGAAAACAAACAAACAAAAAAGCAGACGTGACTATTTTAATTTCAGACAAAACAGACCTTAAACTAACAACAATCAAAAACAAAGGAAGGCATTACATAATGGCAAAGATTTCAATTCAACAAGAATACTTAACTGTCCTAAATATATATACTACTAATGTTGGAGCTCCCAGATTCATAAAACAAGTTCTTAGGTACCTACAAAGTGACTTAGTAACCATACAATGATAGCAAGAGACTTCAACACCACAAGGACAGTATTAGACAGATCTTTTAGCCAGAAGACTAACAAAGATATTCAGGACTTGAACTCTAAGCTTGACCAAATAGACCTAACAGACATTTAAAGAAGTCTCCACCCAAAAACAACAGAATATACATTCTTCTCATGTGCACATGACACATACTCTAAAATCAACCACAATTTGGCCATAAAACAATTATTAGCACATTTAAATAATGCCAAATCATACAAACCACACTCTCAGAACACAGAGCATAAAAATAAAAATTAATACTATGAAGATTGCTGAAAACCATACAATTACATAAAAATTAAACAACCTGCTCCTGAATAACTTCTGTAAACAATGAAATTAAGGCAGAAACTAAGAAGTTCTTTGATACTAAGGAGAAAAAAGATATAACATACCAGAATCTCTGGGATACATCTAAAGCAGTGTAAGGGGAAAGTTTATAGCACAAAACATCAACAAGTTACAAAGATCTCAAATTAACAACGTAACATAGCACCTTGAGAAAATTTTAAAAAGAGCAAAGTAACCCCAAAGCTAACAGAAACAAAGAAATAACCAAAATCGGAGCTAAATTAAATGAAATTCAGGTGTGAAAAAAACACACAAAAGATCAATAAATCCAGAAGTTGTTGTTTTGAAAAAAAATCAGTAAAATAGACTGTTGGCTAGACCAATAAAGAAAAAAAAATGAGACAAAATCCAAAAATAAAAAAAATCAGAAAAGACAAAAGGGACAATGCCACCGACTTCACAGAAACACTAAAATTCAACAGACTTTTATGAAAAACTCCATGAATACAAACTGGAAAACCTTGAAGAAGTGGATAAATTCTTGGAAACATACAACCTCTCAAGACTGAAGCAGGAAGAAGTTCAAACCCTGAACAGACCAATAATGAGTTCCAATATTAAATCAGTAATAAAAAGCCTACCAACCAGAGAAGGCCCAGGGCCAGATGGATTCACAGCCAAATTCTATCAGGTATATAAGGAAGGGCTGGTACCATTCCTTTTGAAACTATTGCAAAAAGTTGAAGGGGAGGGACTCTGCCCTAATTCATGCTATGAGGTCAGTATCATTGAACATGACAAAGACACAACAAAAAAGAAAACTTCAGGCCAATATCCTTGATGAACATAGATGCAAAAGTCTTCAACAAAGTACTGGCAAACTGAATCCAGCAGCAAATCAAAAAGCGAATCCATCACTATCAAGTAGGCTTTATTGCTGGGATGCAAGATTGGTTCAACATATGCAAATCAATAAATGTGATTCATCACTTAAACAGAACTAAAAAACAGAACCTAAAAACCCCATAGTTTCTGCCCAAAAGCTCTTGGATCTGATAAGCAATTTCAGATGTTTCTGGATGCAAATCAACCTACAAAAATCTGTAGCATTACTACACACCAATAACATCCAAGCTGAGTGTTAAATCAGGAAAGTAATTGCATTCTCAATAGCCACAAAAAAATAAAATACCTGGGTAGACAGTTAATCAGGGAGGTGAAAGAACTCTGCAATGAGAATTGCAAAAACACTGCTGAAAGAAATCAAAGATGACAGAAACAAATGGAAAAACATTCCATGCTCGTGAATAGGAAAAATCAGTATTGTCAAAATGGCCATAGTGCTCAAAACAATTTATAAATTCAATGCTATTTCTAACAAACTACCAATGACATTCTTCAAAAACTAGAAAAATATATTTTTAAATTCATATGTAACAATAAAAGATCCTGAATAGCCAAGGTAGGCCTAAGCAAAATGAATAAAGCTGGAGATATCACATTACTCCGACATCAAACTATGCTGTAAGGCTACAGTAACCAAAACAACATGGTACTGGGCAAAAAATAGATGCAGAGACCAAAGAAACAGAACAGAGCCCAGAAATAAATTTATGCACCTACAACCATCTGATCTTTAACAAATTTGACAAAAACAATCAATGGGAAAAGACTCCCTGATCAATAAATGGTGCTGGGATATCATATCTGGCTAGCCATATGCAAATTATTTTAACTGGACCCTTTCCTTATACCATATACAAAAATCAACTTGAGAAGGATCAAAGACTTAAATTTAAAACATAAAACTACAAAACCCTTGAAGGAAACCCAGGAAATATCATTCGAGACAGGCCTTGGCAAAGATTTTATGAAAAAGATGCCAAAAGCAATTGTAACTGAAATAAAAATTGACAAATGGGACCTAATTACACTAAAGAGCTTCTGTTCAGCAAACGAAACAGTCATCAACATAAACAGACAACCACAAAGTGGAAGAAAATATTTGTAAATTATGCATCTGATAAAGGTCTAATATCCAGAGTGTGTAAGGAACTTAAATTAACCAATAAAAATCAAACACCCCATCAAAAAATGGGGAAAGGGTATAAAAAGACACTTTTCAAAAAGAAGACAATATAGGTGGTCAACAAGCATATGAAAAAACTCTCAGGATCTCCAATTATTAGATAAAAGCAAATCAAAACCATGAAAGATACCATCTCACACAAGTCAGAATGACTATTACTAAAAATTCAAAAACTAAAAAATGTTGGCAAAGCTGTGGAGAAGGGAGAATGCTTGTACACTGCCAGCAGTGATGTAATTTTCCTAGTTCAGCCACTATGGAAAGCAGTTTGGTGATTTCTCAGGGAACTTAAAACAGAACTGCAATTCATTCTAGAAATCCCATTATCGGGTATAGACTTAAAGGAATATAAATCATTCTACTGTCATATGTTCATTGTAGTACTATTCACAATAGTGAAGACATGGACTCAATCTAAACGCCCCTCAATGATAGACTGGTTGATATGGTTTGGTTGTGTCCCCACCCGAATTTCAACTTGAATTGTATCTCCCAGAATTCCCGAGTGTTGTGGGAGGGACCCAGCGGGAAATAATTGAATCATGGGGGCCGGTTTGCCACTTTACATAGAACATGGGCAATTTTAAAACTTTTTAACACTTACTAACTCTCTAAATTTGTTACAATGAACAAAGTTTATAATCAGAAAAAAAGAAAAGAAAGAATTAAAAACAGTAGCAACAACCAAAGCCCCTACACCACTCTTGCTCACATCAGATTATAGAGCCTAAGGTTCAAAACCAAGGATGATTCTTGATTCTTCCCTGTCCTTAAAACCCCATACCTAACCAAATACTAAATTATGTAGTCTTTATCTCAAGATAAAACTTCATCTCTAACAAAACAACTCTTTTCTTCTCCACCTCCATTGTAGTCCAACCTGCCTTTCTTTGAAGGCTACATCCTCCTTGGTCTCCGGGTTTTGACTTTATTCAAATTCTAATCTTTTTCCTACAGAGCAGCAAGAACTATCTTAAAAAATAGATGGAATAATGACACTCTTTTGCTTAAAATTCTTCAATTGCTTCCTTAAAAATCAAAGCTTTTTGTAATAATGTAGAAGGTCCTTGTGATCTGATGTTAGCCTACCTTTCCAACCATATCACACTTTATTAAAATCCTCCCCTCCTTACTGCTAATTGGTCCTGCAAGCCTCCTTCCTTTTCTTCCTTTTAAAAATATTTTACTATTTTTTTAACAGCAGTTTTAGTTTCACAGCAAAATTGATAGGGAAGTACAGCGATTTCACATATGCCCCTGCCCTTGACTTATACATAGATATCCTTATTATCAACAACACCCACCAGAGTGATACATTTCGTAAACTTTATGAACCTACATTGATATATTATTATCACCTCAACTCTCTGGTTTACATTAGGCTTCAGTCCTAGTGCTGTACATCCTATAGGTTTAAACAAATATATAATGAAATGTATCCATCATTATGGTATCACACAGAGTAGTTTCACTGCCCTAAAAATACCTGTTCTTCCCACCTTCCCCTCTAAACCCTGACAACCACTCATCATTTTACTGTCTTCATAATTTTCACTTTCAAGAATATCATATAAGTGGAATAATACAGCATTTAGTCCTTTTGCAATGGCTCCTTTCACATAGTAACATGCATTTAAGTTTCTCTAATGTCTTCTTGTGGTGTGATGGCTCATTTCTGAAGAATATTTATGTTTCTGAATAATATTTCACTGTCTGGATGTATCCCAATTAAACTATTCACCTACTGAAGAACATATTGGTTGCTTCCAAGATGTTTCCAAATTACGAATAAAGTTGCTATAAGGATCCATGTGCAAGTTTTGTGTGGACATTAAGTTTCAAGTTTCTTTGGGTAAATACCAAAGAGCATGATTGGTGGTTTGTATCGTAGGAGTATGTTTACTTTCAAAAGAAATGAACAAATTGTCTTCCAAGGTGGAATTATCATTTTGCATTCCCATCAGCAAGGTATAAAAACTTCTATTGCTCCAAATCCTCATCAGCATTTGCTGTTGTCAGTGTCCTGGATTTTAATTATTGTATGAGATATATAGTACTATCTCACTGTTGTTTTAATTTGCATTTCCCTAATGAAATATGATGTGTAGCATCTTCTCGTATATTTATCTACTATCTGTATGTATCCCTTGGTGGGTTATCTGTTAAGGTCTTTGGTTCAGTTTTAAATCAGCTTGTTTGCTTTCTCCTTGTTGAGTTTTAAGAGTTCTACGTATATTTTGGGTAACAGTACTGTATCAGATATATTTTTGCAAATACATTCTTCCAATTTGTAGCTTGTCTTTTTATTTTCTTGACTATTTCTTTTACGGGACAGAAAATTTTGATTTTAATAAAGCCCTGCTTGTAAGTTATTTCTTTCATGGATCACGTCTTTGGTGTTGCATCTAAAGAGTCACTACCAACCCCAAAGTTATCTAAATGTTCTTCAGTGTTATCTTCTAGGCTGAAAGCCTTCTTTATGTTTTTAATATGTCATCTTCTTTCCCATTTCAATGCTGTCTTATTCAGCATCAGCTGCTGATATGGTTTGGCTCTGTGTCCCCACCCAAATCTCACCTTGAGTTATACTATCCCCATAGTCCGCACACATCAAGGGCTGGACCAGATGTAGGTAATTGCCTCGTGGGGGAGGTTCCCCCCATGTTGTTCTCATGATAGTGAGTTCTCACAAGACCTGATGGTTTTATAAGCATCTGGCGTTTTCTCTGTTTGCACTCACTCCATCCTGCCACCCTTTGAAGAAGGTGCCTGCTTCTCCTTTGCCTTCCGCCATGATTGTAAGTTTACTGAGGCTTCCGCAGCAATGCAGAATTGTGAGTCAATTAAACCTCTTTCCTTTATAAATTACCCAGGCTTCATAGGAGTGGGAGAATGGACTAATATAGCTACTATAACAACATGCCGTAAATTGGGGAGCCAAAACAATAACAATTTATTTCTTGCAGTTTTGGAGGCTGGGAAGTGTAAGATAAGGGTGCCAGCAGATTTGACATCTGGTGAGGGCCCACTCTTTGCTTCATAGATGGCAACTTCTCTCTGGGTCCTCACATAGTAGAAGGGCAAGGAGCTCCCTCAGGCCTCTTCCATAGGGCAGTAATCACATTCATGTGGGTTCTATCTTTATGATCTGTTATGATTTGGACATTTGTGCCATCAAAACCTCAGGTTGAAATGTGATTTCCAGTGTTGGAGGTGAGACCTAGTGGGAGGTGTTTGGGTCATGGGAGCAGATCCCTCATGAATGGTTTGGTGCTCTCCCTGCAGTAATGAGTTCATATGACAACTGGTTGTTTAAAAGAGCCTGATATCTGTCTCTTGCCTCCTCTCACACCATGTGACATGACTGCTCCCCCTTCACCTTCGACTACGATTGTAAGCTTCCTGAGGCCCTCACCAGAAGCAGATGCCAACACTACACTTCTTGTTTAGCCTGCAGAACCATGAAACAAAATAAGCTTCTTCTTTATAAATTACCCATTTTCCTGTATTCCTTTACAAAAGCAATGGAAAACAGGCTAACAAGTGACATAATTACCTCCCAAAGCCTCCACTTCTTAATACCATCACTTTGGGGATTAGGATTTCCAAATATGAATTTGGAAAGGATGAAACATTGAGACCATAGCAAATGCCATGTATCCTCTCTGCTCAGAACATTCCATCTCATAACTGGCTTATTGGGGAAGTCATGAGAATTCATCTCTCAGTTTTCCAACCACAGGGAATATAATTGACACAGGCCTCAGCTGCTGTTCTCCAATATTCATCTCTGGGTTTGCACTGAAGCCCGCACTTCCCATAGGCTTCTCCTAGGCAACAGATAGACATGTCAAGGATGCTGAAATGAGCTGTTCCCCTGGAGGCACAGTGATCCTCTGTGCTGACTTTGGTTCCAGGACTCTCCATCGTCCTGCCCAACTTTTCAGAGGCTGCAGGAGATCACGTTTTCACTTTCAATCTTCCTTTCTTTTCTCTTTGAGTTGGGGTTATACTTTCAACACATTTTGATCGCTCTTCCAGCCTTATCTAGATTTGTCTTATTTTCCTTCACAGGCATTTCCCCCAATAAAATCCTTGAAGATTTAATGCCCTCTGGGTATCTGCTTCTTGGGGAATCTAGTACTCATCCTCTCATACATGCCTCAATTTCTCTTCAGACAAAACCTACCTAACATATAACTTTACTAGTTACTCTGTGTCCCATTACCTTTTTGTTTATTAATTTTTAAAAATAGCACTTTAAAATTTTCTATTTTAATGCATGCTCTTTATATAATTATTCTTGTATTGATTTTCTACTAGTAAAATTAAGCTCCATGAGATCAGGAATCCTTTTGTGTCATTCACCAATATACCCTTTTTATATCTAAGATATAGTAAACACTCAATAAATATTTGTTTAATTAATTTATACCTAGCCTGTAACTAATATATGACTAACTCTACACAAGTGCACTAATAGTTAAAGATTATATAGCAATTGACTAAGTCATCAAAATGTTCCTATCAATTTTGGTGTGGTACTCTGGATTTTTTTATGTCTACTTAGAACTGATCTCAAAGAATTAATCCATAGGGGTTTAGTGAATACTCTGACAGTTTGTAAGTCATCTCTATTAGATGGAGTTATAACTTTGAAACTAAAGGGAAAAATAAAAAGGGGGAATCTATCAGCCTTCAAATTTCCAACCTACCTGGAGCATTTAATATTCATTACTGAAGTGGTGTTGTCGTCTTGAGTATATATCCAAGGTTCGTCGTCTTATACCAAAGGAATCGAGGATGCGGAAACACAAGATCAGAGATTTAATAGGCAAAAGAAAGTGAATAGTTCTTTCTCCTGCAGAGAGAGAGGGGTGCCTGAGTGGGTCTTCTGGTCTGCAGCAACATACATGGGGGTTTTATAGACTGGCTTGAGGAGGAGTATCTGATTTACATAGGGCCCAAAGATTGGTTGGACCAAGTGTGCTCTTTACATAGCACACAAAGAAGCTGGCCACCCGACCCTAATCTTTTGTTATGTAGATGGGTTCTCTACCTGGCCAGCACCATGTTGCCTCTTCCTTTATTGTACACATGGTTGACAGAGAAAAAGGAAGCTGGAGCTGCTATGGTGAACATGCCAGCCCCCAGGTAGCCTTTTCCTGTTGGCACAGCTGATGGCATTCACCCATGCAATCTTCCAGTTTGCTTATGTATGTCTGCAGCTCGATTTTACATGCTGCTTTTTGTTAGAAAATAAATGATTTGGGGGCTGCTTTTTATTACAAGGAAAACCTTATCAAGGACTTTCTTACCCTCTTTATCTGCCTAAATAATTTATTTTTAACTCCTATATCATCAATACCACCACTTTTTTTCTCTAGAAAAATTCCTTTTGGCAGGAGCTTATGCCTGTAATCCCAACACTTTGGGAGGCCGAGGTGGGTGGATCATGAGGTCAAGAGATCGAGACCATCCTGGCTAACATGGTGAAATCCCGTCTGTACTAAAAATACAAAAATTGTCTGGGTGTGGCAGCACGCGCCTGTAATCGCAGCTACTTAAGAGGCTGAGGCAGGAGAATTGCTTGAACCCAGGAGGCGGAGGTTGCAGTGAGCCAAGATCTCGCCACTGCACTCCAGCCAGGTGACAGAGCAAGACTCCGTCTCAAAAAATAAAAGAAAAATGCCTTTCTTGTCCTCATTCGCTTCATACTTTCATGTATTCATTTCTATAAACCTACTCTAACGCTGTCTCCATTTTCCCTTCCTCATTGGTGCATATAGTATACTCAAACTTGGGTTTAGGTATTATTTCTCTCTCAGTGAATTCATCCATTCTTACGGCTTCAACTGTAACCTACACAGGTGACCCCTATTTCTAAATTTTACTTCTTAATAGTTCTTTCTCATATTATGAAATTATGTATATATTTATACATACATAGAACTTATATGGAATAATAATAAATAATAATAAACATAATAAATGTACCTATATTACAGGGGTACAGCAACCAAAACAGCATGTACAAGTACAAAAACAGACACATAGACCAGTGGGGCAGAAAAGAGAGCCCAGAAATAGGGCTGCACACCAACAACCATCATGATTGTCGACAAAGCTGACAAACATAAGCAATGGAGAAAGGAAACTCTTCTCAATAAATGGTGCTGGGATAACCGGCTAGCCATATGCAGAAGACCGAAACTGGACTCCTTCCTAATACCATATACAAAGATCAATTCGACATGGATTAAAGACTTAAATCTAAACCCCAAACTATAAAATCCCTGGAAGACAATCTAGCAATACTATTCTTGACATAAGAATGGGCAAAGATTTCATGACGAAGACATCAAAATCAATTGGCAATGAAAACAAACCTTTATAAATGGGATATAATTAAACTAAAGAGTTTTTACATAGCAAAAGAAGCTATCAAAAGAGTAAACAGGTAACATGTTGAATGGGAGAAAATATTTTCAAACTATGTATCTGACAGAGGTCTAATGTCAAGCATCTGAAAGGAACTTAAACAAATTTACAAGATAAAAACAAACCACTCAATTAAAAAGTGGGCAAAGAACATGAGCAGACGCTTTTCAAAAGAAGACATACATGTGGCCAACAAGCATATGAAAAACATTTCAATATCACTGATCATTAAAGAAATGCAGGTCAAAACCACCATGAGATATCATTTCACACCAGTCAGAATGGCTATTTACCAAAAAGTCAAAAAATATGAGATGCTAGCAAATTTGCAGAGAAAAGGAGACAATTATACAGTGCTGATGGATATATAAATTAGTTCAACCACGTGGAAAGCAATGTGGCAATCACTTAAAGAGCTGAAAACAGAACTACCATTTGGTTTAGCAATCCCATTACTGGGTATATACCCAGAAGAATATAAATCTTCTTACCATAAAGACACATGCACATGAATATTCATTACAGCATTATCGACAATAGCAAAGACATGGAATCAAGCTAAATGCCTATCAAAGACAGATTGGATAAAGAAAATGTGGTACATACACAGCATGGAATACTATGCAGTCAAAAAAAAGAATAGATTATGTATTTTGCAGGAACATGGATGGAGCTGGAGGCCATTAACCTTAGCAAAGTAATACAGAAACAAGAACCCAAATACTGCACGTTCTTGCTGATAAGTGGGAGGTAAATGATGAGAACTTATCAACACAAAGAAGGGACAACAGGCATTGGAACTTACTTGAGTGTGGAGGGTGAGAGGAGGGAGAGGAGCAAAAAACAAGTAACTTGGGTACTAGGTTTAGTACCTGGTTGATGAAATAAACTGTACAACAATCCACATAACAAGAGTTTACCTATATAACAAACCTGCTTTTGTATCCCTGAACCTAAAATAAAAGGTTAAAATTGTATATATGTAAAAAGTGATATATAAATATTTAAATAATATTTAATATTTTTGACTTCATATTTCAGTATAAATAATATGTAATTTAACATTTAATCTAAACTATTTACATTTAAAATATATTAATATTTCAGGTATACACTGTAGGAAGAGCATAGGCTTTATAGTTGTAAACACTACAGTAAAAATTTTGTGTCTGTAACACAAAATTTGTGTTTATGACACAAGGTGTTGCATGAATTTGAACACCTTACTTAAAATTTCTTGGTTCTAGTTTTGTTATGTAAGAAACTGAGCTAATAATACCCACCTTACTAAAATGATAGTCTCCCTTCCTTCCTTCCTTCCTTCCTTTCTTTCTTTTCTTTCTTTCTCCTCTGTGGCCCAGGCTGCAATCTACTCGGCTCGCTGCTGCCCCGCACCGACTGCCTGGGACTCCCGGCGCGCGCCACCACCGCTGCCTGCTTTTTCTCCTTTCGCTGCAGGCGCGGTTTCGCCATGTTGGCCACGCTGGTCTCCAGCTCCTGACCCCGAGTGCTCTGCCCGCCTCGGCCTCCCGAGGTGCTGGGACTGCAGACGGAGTCTCGCTCACTCGGTGCTCGGTGTTACCCGGGCTGGAGTGCGGTGGCGTGGTCTTGGCTCGCGGCAGCCTCCGCCTCCCAGCCGCCTGCCTTGGCCTACCAGGGTGCTGGGATTGCTGCCCCTGCCCAGCCGCCGCACCGTCTGGGAGGTGGTGAGCGTCTCTGCTCGGCCGCCCCTCTGCCCGGCCTCCCCATCTGGGAAGTGAGGAGCGCCTCTGCCCGGCCACCCATCTGGGAAGTGAGGAGCGCCTCTGCCTGGCCACCCATCTTCTGGGAGGTGAGGAGCGCCTCTGCCTGGCCACCCATCTTCTGGGAAGTGAGGAGCGCCTCTGCCTGGCCGCCCTGTCCAGAAAGAAGTGAGGAGCGCCTCTGCCCGGCCGCCCCGTCTGGCAAGTGACGAGAACCTCTGCCCGGCCGCCCCGTCTGGGAAGAAGTGAGGAGCGCCTCTGCCCGGCCGCCCCGTGTGGGAAGTGAGGAGCGCCTCTGCCCGGCCACCCATCGTCTGGGAAGTGAGGAGCGCGTCTGCCCGGCCACCCGTCGTCTGGGAAGTGAGGAGTGCCTCTGCCCGGCCACCCATCGTCTGGGAAGTGAGGAGCGCCTCTGCCCGGCCGCCCCGTCTGGGAAGAAGTTAGGAGCGCCTCTGCCCGGCCGCCCCATCTTGGAAGAAGTGAGGAGCGTCTCTGCCCGGCCGCCCCGTCTGGGAAGTGAGGAGTGCCTCTGCCCGGCCGCCCCGTCTGGGATGTGGGGAGCGCCTCTGCCCCACCGCCCCGTCTGGGAGGTCTACCACGGAGGCCAGAAGCAATGTGGGGGCTGGACGTGGTGGCTCACGCCTATGGTCCCGGCACTCTGGGGGGCCGAGGCGGGTTGATGACTTCGGGCTAGGAGTTCGAGACCAGTCTGGCCAACATGGCGAAACATATGAAAAATACAACAGACAAACCAACCAACCAACTCAGTGACAACAAAACAGGTCTACCCTGGAGTCATACTCTAGTTTTTTCTATTTTCCTCCCTTTCTGATCCTTTATCCCACTTTCTTTTTCTTCCTCTTCCTTCTCCTTCTTCTTTGTGAAATAGAGGATTGAGTTATTATCACTGATCCATATAAAGTCCCTCTCTCATTTATTTTAATTCCCACCCCCCATTTCTATTCCCCGACTTCCCATGTGCAACCTTCCTAATATGTTTGATACGCATCTTTTTGTTTGTATGTATTTTTAGAAAATGTTTATTGTTTTTGTGTGCAAAAAAATTAATAATAAAAAAATAATAAAATGATAGTTTCTGGCATGAGTTATAGATTTAATAGCATGTTAATGTTAATGGCATTAAAATAAATAGCTTCTGGGATGCACCCCCATCCTTTTACCAATATTTGCCTAATGTGTAAATTTAAATTGTTCAATTTTTACTTTTCCATGTCAAATTAATAATTAAAATAAAATAAATTATAGTAAGCAAATGAAAGGTCAAATATATGAGTGAATTAATTTATTAATACAGTAAATGTCTTCTTATAAAAAATTTCCAAAAAAGAACTTTAGTAAATAGGCTATTTTCTATTTATAGTCCAAAATCTCTTCCAGTCTTGTTGGCATTCTAAAATAGAGTGATAACACCTCTAATGATTCACAAATGATTTCGTCTGTCGAGGAAGCATTGAAGTGGTAGTTTAAGAATTTTTTATATATATATATATTTTTATTATACTTTAAGTTCTAGGGTATATGTGCACAACGTGCAGGTTTGTTACATATGTATACATGTGCCATGTTGGTGTGCTGCACCCATTAACTCGTCATTTACATTAGGTGTATCTCCTAATGCTATCCCTCCCCCATCCCCCCACCCCACAACACATAGTTTAAGAATTTTTATAAACAAAATAATTGGAAGAAGATTTTGGGGAGAATGTGGTTCCTTTTTTTTTTTTTTTTTTTTACTTTTCTTCTTTCTTCACTCTTCTCTTCTAAAACTCTTAAATATATATAAACCACATAATCATGCTCACAAAAATTATGATGTAGAGCTACCTTCTAGCTACATAGTACATAGTACCCATTTTTGAAGGACACTAAAACTACTGCTTCCTCCACTCTTTTCTCTACCCCTTTGGTAACCCAGTGTTGCCAGTGCAAGTGCAATGACTTCAAGAAATAGCCAGAATAAAAAAGAGAGAGGTAAATGTGCACTTCCTTCGGGAAAACATTTTTTTTAAAGGTACATCAACTTTGTTATAGTGAGACATTAAAATATACACAAACATCTTTTATCATTTGATTTAAACATATTTCAATGTTAAGTTTACAATAATGAAAAAGGGATTTATTCATACCAGTGAGCCCTTTCTGCTAAAATCAATAGATTAGACTGCATTCTGGTCTATGTAGTTCTGAACGAAATGTTTCCAAATGGGCTGCAAATTATGTACCACCCACAAAGGGCACTGAAAATTAATAAACACAATGCCATCTTCCATTTATCTTTATTAATGAACCAATAATAATATTTAATAAATATATATTCACGATGATAAAGTTTAAATATGATACTTATAAGAAATATTTAATGCATTTACATTAATTTCAGGGTCCATGAAAGTAATTTAATATTCTTTAGGAATATGTTTTCAACATTAATTTGTTCCTGGATGCCTTGTTTGAGGAATCTAGAATATTTCTATACAAGTAAAAATGTAGTCATATTTAGAAAGGACGCATTTGTTTTTCTGATCTGGGTTACATAGAGTTTGAACTCCAGATGAGAGGCTTAAGCTATATACCACAATGTTAAATATGTAATGTCACACATATTGATCTTATGAAGTAAATAAATGTTATTCCTTTTGGACATAATGTATTGTAAAGCATCGAGCAATAATAAAATAACTCACTGCTTTTTTATTAACAGAGATAACAAATTTTTCTTAAGTGTAATGGAGCAAACTTCCAAAATGAATATTCTATAAACATGAACCAGTTCAATTATTTTTATTGATAACTAGTGTCATCACTTAAAAATGTTAAAAACATAATTTTTATACATACACAGAATGATAACTATAAAATTTTTAGCTAATTAATAAGAGAACATAAAGCAGAAAAAGTACATATGAGAAATTGATCTCTTTTTATACATATGATAATGATGAAGATATACATTAATCCTGCAATAAAATTTGTGAAGTGAAATCTAAACAGATTAATGGTCCATAGGATAATAAAAGAAAAACCTTGGGATTATGGGACTAGTGTTAGTTTTGCACAAGTTAACAGCTAACTTTATAAAGCGTAGGTCCTAGTAATAGTAAATACTTACCTTTTTTCAGTGAGTTTATTTTTAAGTGAACTTATTAGAAAGTATTCAAGCATGACATTGCAAGGAGACACAGGTTATTTATTGCCTCATAGATTTTATATACTCTTCCTTAAAACTGTTTTTTGATTATTTAGTAAAGATTAACTTGTCAATTTTTTAATAAGTACTACTTTCATTTAGCAGTTTGTCAAACTCAGTTAAGAGTCTACTTTTGGTGCACAGATTCAAATTCTAGTAGTAAAATATCTTTCAACCCTATATTAGAGATATCATTAATAAAATAAAATTACCTTAACCTTAAAAAATTCAAATATATCCACAGAGATTGGATTAATTTCTGCCTAGAATATATTCTTGAAACATGATCTTATAACTTGAGTTATAATTTTAGTAAATCATATTTAGTGAGTGATATATACAGGAACATTTGAAATATATATGGTATTAAATAATACAAACTTGGATATTATAATAAAACAAATTAATAGGTAATTCCATATACCAAATATTTAAAATGTATCTAAAAAGTTTATTGTATACACAAATAATCAAAGTTAAAAATAATGTATTAATATATTAATGAATGTAATTTTAGAATCATGACTTTAACAATAGAATATTTCCTGCTGAGTTGATAAGGAACGTGTTTGGCATAAGTTAGGAGATTAAAAAGAGCTTGACAAAATAGTAGGTATTGATGTTGCAAAAAATAACAATTTTGTTACAGCGTCTAGTTATCATCACTGCATATAGTGTTCAGCTCTGTATGAAGTTAACTAATGTCAGAGATTAGCAAAGATGCAATCAAGGAAAGACAAAATGATAAAGAGAAGATATTACATCCCCATTTGAAGAAACAGAAAATGAGACAAAATTGAAGAAAACATACTGTGAGGTGATGTTACCTCACACCTTTAAGAAAGCATACTGTTATTATTATCATTATTTTTCTTTCTTTTGAGATGGAGTCTTGCTCTGTCACCCAGCCCAGAGTGCAATGGCACAATCTCGGCTCACTGCAACCTCCACCTCCTGGGTTCAAGCAATTCTCCTGCCTCAGCCTCCCGAGTAGCTGGGATTACTGGTACACCACCACACCTGGCTAATTTTTTGTATTTTTAGTAGAGATGGAGTTTCACCATATTGTTCAGGTTGGTCTCAAACTCCTGACCTCTGGTGATCCACCCACCTCAGCCTCCCAAAGTGCTGTGATTACAGGCATGAGCCACTGTGCCCACCCAAGAAAGCATATTACTAAAAAGACAATAGATACCAACAGTGGGTGAGGATATAAAAGAAAGAGAACCCTTGCATCTGTTCTTGGGAATATCAATTAGTACAGTCATCATGAAGAATAGCATGGAGAATCCTCAAAAAATTAAAATCATATAATATATTGCTGGATATATACCTAGCAATTCTACTACTTAGCATATATCTTAAGGAAGGGAAATCAGTATATTAAAGAGATAGCTGCACTTCTATGTTCACTGTAGCATTTTTTTTTTACAGTAGCCAAAACATGGAATCAACATACATGTCCACCAACCAATGAATGGATAAAGAAAACATGGCATTTATTCACAATGGAATACTCTTCAGCCTTAAAAAGAATAAAATCTTGTCATTTGCAACAACATGGATAGAAGCAAAAGACATTAAGTGACATAATCCAGGCACACAAAGTCAAATACCACATGATCTCACTTATATGTAAAATCTAAAAATCTTGAACTCATAGAAACAGAACGTCAAACAGTGGTTACAAGAGGATTAGGGGGATTAGGGAGATGGTCAAAGGACACAAAGTTTTAGTTAGGGAGAGTAAGTTCAAGAGATTTATTGATCCTACTTCCTCATCCTCCCAAGTGGCTAGCACTCTCAAATGGTTCTGACCAAGTTGAAACATGCCACCATATCTGGCTAACATAGATAATTTTTACCTGTTAATTTAAAAAATAAATATATATATTTACTTATTTAAATAAATAAATGATATATTTAAAATGAAGTTCATATTTATTACACTTTTTTAAAGAAGACCTAAGCTCACCTTTTTAAAAAAAGCAATATGCCTTTTCATTCTTCTTTTGTTTTTTTTTTTTTTTTCATTCTTCCTTTCTAATTGAGAACTGAATTTGGACATTAAGGGTTAAAGAGCTTGAATTATATTATAAACCATAGAATGGGAAAAATGTGTGGTGGCATTTCTCATTTAAAAGAAGGTAGAAGAGAAGCAGAGGGAGTATGACTATCAAACAGCTGAGAAACCTCTCTTGCTCAAAGCCCAAGTACTAGGCGATAGAAACACAAGGTAGAGTGACTTAGATCTGAGAAACTCTTTGCTTCATTTTCTTGTTTAAGCCATAGATAGCAACTGCTCTTGCCAAGACAAACTACTCACTATTAATATATTAAAAGTAAAAAGTAGAAGAAACGCTATAGGAGATGTGCCAATTCTTACTTAGAAAGAGTTCTCAAGTCATTCCTCCCCTAAGTTACTTATGTACAAATGTATCTTACGGTTCCCATCATGAATAAGCAAGAAGAAAGAATGGACTCATTGCCTGAGGAGGCCTCCAGGTCAGATCAAGAAGTTGGCATTTAGATCTTCATGAGGACCATGACCACAGAACGGAAGTATAAAGGCATCTTCAGCCAGACGGAAGCAGGGAAAAAGACCAAGGGAAAAAGAACACGTTAGTAGCAGACTGAGGCATAAGAACAGTAATACTTGGAGAGAAAAACTTGAACTCCTCCCTACATATACCAGATATGTCAGGTTTGGGTACTCTGATAAGCAGATGCTGAAATCTAGTTAGGAGCAGAAATACTTATTGAGGAATAACACTAGGGAAAGAAAAATGGAGGGAGCAAGACTGGGAAGGGGAAGCTTTTAGATACTGATGCTGATTTAACAAAGTCTGTCAGCCCAAAATGGAGCTCCAGAGCAAATACAATTAGAGCAATGTTGGGTAGAAATGAGTAGACCCTTGTACGACTACCTTACTCAGTTATTGGCTGGTAGGCAAGAAAAGAACACATTCTTTGATACTGTTGTCTTGCTTTGCAGGATCCACCCTGAAAATAGAGTTACTTAGGCTTAAAATCTGAGCTAACAGGTTGGGGCTCCCAGCTAACCACCCTCTTTGCAACCTGGCAACAAGTCCTTTCTGGAAGACAGATTTCAGCACAACATTTCCATGTCTGTCACACCAAGATAGCCTTTTTTTAAGTCCTGCCACTGGCTTTTAAATCCTACCACCATCTACTCAAGCATAGATATCCCTGAAAAAGAAGGGAAGAGTAAAAATGATGGTGGTGAACTTTTTAGGCCAAGAAAAAAAACTTAAAAATATGTGACTGACTGATTTGACTAGTAAGTGGCAACAATTGCTATAGCTCTGAATAAAAATGAGACTAAAGACCTGAGTGATATTTAGTTACAGAAAAATTGGTAGTTTAATCATTGTACATACAATGTTTTTCCTATTAACTAACCACTATATGTACTTTAAATATATAGACATAAGGAAATTACATTACCAAGAATTAATTGTAATAGGTGTTTCAATTTTAGATTTCTAGGTATATTAAAGCACATAATTAGATCATTAGCTTTCAGAGGTGGCAAAAGCTAACCATTTCTACAAGTTCACTATTTCCCTTCAGAGAATTATAAAGCTATGTTATAGAATAAACTAAGATATTCGGTAGTAAATTATTTTCTTAGTGCATCCTACTAAGGGGGATGAAAGAATTAATAATAACTTTGAAAAGTGATAAAGCGTAAATATAACCACTTGCAAGTCCCAGATGGGAGTAAATAGCAATGTCAGGAAAAATCATAAAATGCAATTGATTAATTCCTTACAGAAAAATAATAATTCCATACGAAGGTACAGGCAATTCACTCAAGAAGAAAAAAATTCAGTAAAATAATGATATTAAAAGTGTAACAAGATTTGCAATGATACTAATTTTCTCAAAGTTTCTGCAGGGACTCCAAACCTAAAGAAATACAGTGGGTTGGAGGTATTCCCGTATCTTTTGTGAGCTGTTAGGCCACCTATGCAGACTTTCTAAGAAACTATCAAAGAGGATCTGCAATGTGAGTGATCTCCTAGATGCTGGTTTTAAGGAATGAAGATGAAGAGTAAAGAGAGAAGAATCCTTTGCAATGACTTAGAATATTTTGTACATTTACCTCCACAAAGGAGGCAAGGGGAGGGTATTTCTACTAACTATAAACAAGGGAGAGGGTTTTTCAAGAAGACCAATTACTCAGATAATTAAGTTTAGGGAGCATAAAGATTGCATGAGCGCTGTGGCTAACCTGGCCTGAAGTACAAAGCAGAGAATAAAGGGAGGTATTGCATTGCGAAAAAGCTATATTTCCACCTACTTACGGACAAAAGTGTCTGATGAAGGGGATTGCATGAGGAACATGTGGTGGAAAACAGGCCTGGAGCTATCTTATGAGGGAACAGTTTTAAGAGAATCACCTTGAGGGTAAAGAGAAAACTGGGAAAAAACACTGATTCTCAGGTTCTAAAGTAGGTTATCAGGGACTGAAGGGTCCATATGGAGGAGGTATATTTGTGTCTGGTGAATTGTAGTTGGAAGTTACTAGCAAGAATATTTCTAGAAAAAAAAACATCAATTTTCCATAGCAGAGAGCTGGCTCTTAGTATTAACACCAGATCACAAACAGCACTAGTAAAAATTCTGCTCCACTTGTTTAAAAAAGAATATCATCTCTCTATGAGCATAATCTTGAGGAAGTCAGAAACCAGGGCTCCATAATGGGCTAGAGAGTCTGTAACGGAAATTGGAACTACTCCCATCCTACACTACAGCTTCCAAGACTGAAAGAGACCCATCAGGAGGATAGAAAACTATTTAAAGTCTGGAGTTCTGATGATTATACTAAACACAAATTTAAAGAAAATAATAAAAGATAATATTTGTTAAATGTATAAGCATTATGAAGAAAGCTATGCATCTCAGCTCAGCTTTCACAAACAGCAGGTAAACAAGTAGCTGCTAAAATAGACTAGAGGTTCTATGGAAAAAAATGCTGAATTATGGTTGTGATTTATTGAAGATTTAATTTGGTTAAGAAAAAAATTGGTTTAAATCAATACCAATTAATTTCATTAATGTTCCCGAGTAATACTACTATTACACATAGTTGCTTGCAATGAAACTTGAGACCGATTTTATGAAAAGCAAATTTGCAAAGGCTTTCAGAAACTAAATGAAGACTAAAGAGTTCTGTTTTTAGAAGTATGATCTGAGAAATAATCTAAAGACTTTTTAAGGAAGTGCCAAATGATAATCATCTTAGCATTATTTTGGGGAACACAGTGATTGGGCAACTGGCTTCCAATTTCCCAACAGGTTACTCCCAGGGAAAAAAAGAAGGTAGATGACTCGGAATCTTATTGTAAATTATGAAATATAAAGTAAATTCCAAAATTTCTCTGAGACTGGAATCAATAGGAAAACATACATTGTTCTTGAATAGGAAAGCTAATATAAAGACACCCTTTGTTCCTAGGCTAATTCATAAATTTGATACATTTTTTATTTAAATTTCTTTCTGGCTTTTTCTGACATCGTTTTTTAGTGCTTTTTTCATTTTGATATGCTCCTTTTATCCCTTTGTTTAATTTTTTATAATTTATTTAATACTGCAATATTCTCTTAAGTAGTCTCTGCTTTAGGTCTTTACATGGTTTCAGGAATAGTCTTTCTGTAATTTGAAAATTGTTGTATCTATCTCTGTGTAAAATTCTTTAGTGACTTTCTGATTTCTCCTAAGCATAGTTTACATTCCTGGCTGAAGAATGCAGGTTCTCCAGGAGCTAGTGCCTGACTGCATCTCCCAGCCTGTGTGTTGCTCACACTCTTCTAACGCATTCTGCTTTACACATCATGTTGGTAACGACCAATCAAATTCATTCTTCTCTCATTGCCTGGGATTATTGCCCCACTGTCTGCTCAGATGGCCTTTTTTGCTCTTTTAAGGATCAGCTCAAATGTTACTTCTACTATGAAACATTGCTAGATTCCCCATCTACCTCATTTTCTAGGTAAAATTGAACCATTATATCTTTGACTCCTTGAACTTGGAATGAGCTTCTATAGTAATATCTGTAATGCTTTATTATACCTAAATATTTGCATGTCAACCTTTCTTAACTAGTCTGAATGGTTCTATTTTATTGATATTTGTATACTCCAGCAGGGCGTTTGCATACATTAGATTTATAATAATTGTTGATTGATTGGATGTATTATTGAAGTTTCCACCCCATGTTTACATTGGTTCTGAAAATATTAAATATATATCTGAAACTCTATTCTCAGATGATTTATTGTTATCATGTGGTTATGTTCATGACCATTTTTTCAGTACCATATATGGGATACTATAGTGGATACCATGGTGTGTTATGTAGATCCCTTTTCAGAATACAGCTGCTAACATATACCCCTAGGATGCGAAGCCTCTTTAGGAATTAATAAAAAGAACTTGATGAGAACTTTCCTGCTCAAGGTTCCATACACTTCCTGGGACCTCCTAGAAAGGCCCAAGTCCTTTACTCACAGGACAACCCTGAAGGACCTAAGATGTTTCAGAGATCATTTTGCAGTGAGCTGAATCTTTGGATGAAACAACATTGCAGCCTAATTGTCCCTCTGACCAATGCTGAATTTTTTTCTCCACAGATATTTGCTTCAAGAAGAGAACACTTACATTCTTTTATGCAGTTATAGAGGGAATGTTTGTGCCCCACCCCACAATTCATATGTTGAAATCCTAACACAGGATGCATTGGTACTAGGAGTTGTGGCCTTTGGAAGTTAATTAGGTCATGAGGATGTGACTGACGCCCTTATAAAAGCGATCCCACTGAGATTCCTGATTCCTTCTGCCATATGAGGACAGGTAGAGAAGATAGTCATCTGGAAACCAGGAAATGGGTCCCTGCCAGACAGAAAATCTGCCAGCACTTTGATATTGGACTTCCCAGCCTTCAGAACTGTGAGAAACAAACAGTTTTTGTTTAAGCCTTCTGTGCTATGACATATTTGTTATAGTAGCTGAAACTAAGACACACGCTAGTCTCCCTGTCAGAATCTGCTTTCAGAGAATTTAGCCTAAAATAGGTCTGCAAGGTGATATGGAAAGAAATTAGTAGAACATTTATTTAAATTTTTTATCCAAAATATTAGAGGACATTGGCTGGGCGCTGGTGGCTCATGCCTGTAATCCCAGCACTTTGGAAGGCTGAGGTGGGTGGATCACCTGGGGTCGGGAGTTCGAGACCAGCCTGACTAACATGGAGAAACCCTGCCTCTACTGAAAATACAAAATTAGCCGGGTGTGGTGGCACATACCTGTAATCCCAGCTACTTGAGAAGCTAAGGCAGGAGAATTGCTTGAACCTGGGAGGCAGAGGTTGAGGTGAGCCGAGATCGCACCACTTCACTCTAGCCTGGGTGAAAGAGCGAGACTCCGTCTCAAAAAAAAAAAAAAAAATTAGAGGACATCACATTTCACTAATAGTTAATATGCACATGGACATGGAATTTGCCCTCGTGTATGTTGCCAGGTATCACACACAATGTAAGAGATACCCCAAGAGAAGAGGGAGAATTGTCAATGCATAAGAGTTTTCACTCATGTTCACATGACTGAGTGGATTTATTTGTATTAAATTATCTAATGTAGCTAAACTACACAGTACAAAAAGATAGCTGACAAAGATACTTGTAAAAAGTACCAGAGATTGACAATAACCCTAATGATACAAGTAAATGGAAAGCAAGTCATGTAGCATTGATAGTTCTTGCTCACCACTAGAAGAGATGACCTTTTTACACATGGATTCCCTCAGAAGCCCTCCTTGACTATAGCTGGTATTAACTACAGCTGGTGTGAAAGGCCAGATTAGTGGAGTTGGAAAAGTTTTATATCCAGTCTGTCATAGGCTTGCTATTTAAAGGTATGTGTTGGTTTTGTTTTTTTTGTTTTTGCCACATTCACTTTAGTTTTTTAATAAATATTTTCCTAGTACCCACTAGTTATTTTTTCTGCTCCTCTTCCCCCTCCTCCTACCTTCCACCCTCAAGTAGACCCCAGTGTCTGTTGTTCCCTTTGTGTGTTCGTGAGTTCTGATTTAGCTCCCACTTATAAGTGAGAACATGCGGTATTTGGTTTTCTGTTTCTGTGTTAGTTTGCTAAGGATAACAGCTTCAAGCTCCATCCATGCTTTCACAGAGGACATGACCTCTTTCTTTTTTATGGCTGCTTAGTATACTATGGTGTATATGTACCATATTTTCTTTATCCATTCTGTCATTCATGGGCATTTAGGTTGATTCCATTTGTTTGTTATTGTGAATAGTGCTGCAATGAACATTTATGTGCCTGTGTTTTATGGTAAAATGATTCATATTCCTCTAGGTATATACTCAGTAATGGGATTGCTGGGTGGAATAGTACTTCTGTTTTAGCTCTTTGAGGAATTGCCACACTGCTTTCCACAACGGTTGAACTAATTTATTCCCACCAAAAGTGTGTAAGTGTTCCATTTGCAGTGCTACCTTGCCAGCATCTCTTATTTTTTGACTTTTTAATAATAGCCATTCTTACTGGTGTAAGATGATTCTTATTATGGCTTTGATTTGCATTTCTCTAATGATCAGTGATATTTAACCTTTTTTCATACACTCTAGGCTTAATACCTGGGTGATGAAATAATCTGTACAACAAACTCCCATGAAACAAGTTTACCTATATTACAAACCTTCACATGTATCCCAGAACCTAAAATAAAATGTAAAAATAAAAAGAACAGAGAAAAAGGAAAAGTAAAACTGTTCAACACACTTTATATCAATGCAGCCCAGTTACTATTAGAAGAGAACAATTAGAAGCAGAGATCTCTGAAATTAAAAAAGCTAGAAAAGGGATGACCTCATTTGAGTTATGTCTTTGAGATTGAAAATAAAAGAATTACAAACTGTTATTATCAGAGACTAACAATAAAAAAAGAAACACTCACGCCTGTAATCCCAGCACTATGGGAGGCCAAAGCAGGCAGATCACGAGGTCAGGAGATCAAGACCATCCTGGCTAGCACTGTGAAACCCCGTCTCTACCAAAAATACCAAAAAATTAGCAGGGCGTGGTGGTGGGCACCTGTAGTCCCAGCTACTTGAGAGGCTAAAGAAGGAGAATGGCATGAACCCGGGAGGCGGAGCTTGCAGTGAGCCAAGACTGTGCCACTGCACTCCAGCCTGGGTGACAGAGTGATACTCCGTCTAAAAAAAAAAAAAGAAAGGCACCCAGATGAGTACATTCAAAATGGGTCACTCATTGTGACTTTCTAAATTTATGTCATTTTTTTCCTTTTACAAAAATGAATGTGCATACTAATTTTCTATTTCCTTTCACCATCTGTTACCATAAGCTCTTAGACAAAATATAGATATAAATCATAGATACTAAATATTTTCCAAAACTGAAAATTTAATCAAATCACAGAGATATCATGTCTTCTAACCCTTGCATAAGTTTTTCTTTTGACACAGCACCTGGTTAAAACAATGTCAGTCTAAATGTGTCAAGAAGTTAGGCAATTAAACAACACATTACTAAAATTATTCATAATTTTAGTGTGCTTTTTGAACAAAATTCATCTTTAGAAATTTTAGTTTACCTTACTAACAGAGTTTATTGAGTCATTATTCCTATAAGAGACAGTCACACTGAGGCTATGACAGTTTCATTCTACGTAGAGAGGAAAAGACCTTCTACATGTGGCTTGCCCCTGTTAATTACTACTACATTATGCTAATTTTATAAAAGCTTCATTTAAGCTCCACCCTTCACCCAAGAGCCTGTGTAGTTTACATGTAATTATTGGCAGATTGCCTCAGAAATCTCCATCCAGAATCCATTCTCATGACTTCTGCCATTAATTTTTGTAGTTACAGTCGTTGCTCCCTCAAGCACCATTTTCATCATATTACTCAAGACTTTGAAGTAGATGTCTATATTATTTAACATAAATTCTAAAATTCTCAGTCAACACCACGAATATCTGCTTTAATCACTTCCGCAATTTAAGAAAACATATTTCTTTAAACTAAGATAAGCACTTGTCCTTTGGTATACCTGGGTTACTGTCTCAACTACCAGTGTTTGCTTGCTGTTTTTATTATCTCACTGTGTTTCCTTTTATCTTACATTCATTCTTTCCTATGATTTCATTATAAATGTAAAATCATTATGTTTTCTCTATCAAATAAAAATATCATTTTAGAACAACCATTCATAAAAATCTTGAAGAAAAGCCTTTAGCTATTATTGATAATAAATTGTGGCTTATTTGGTCATCATTATAAATATGACAAATTCTTAAAGTTATTACTTCCAGTTAAAAAAGTAAATGAAGTACAGTACATTCCGCTATATGTTTAGGGAGAAAATTAATGACAAATTGTTAGGCTCACAGTTTCATAAATACATGGTCTTTTGGAATATTAAAGTTTAGAAATTCTATACTTAACATCAATGTGCTATTTGATAAACAATATGACTTTCAACTTATAATAGTAATAGAATTTTAATATAAAATGTAAATCTCATATTTTAAATATACCATATAAAAATTATTTTGCATGAGAACAAAAAATTTCCTTTTAAAGTTATAAAACAGTGATTAGAAAATACATCTAAATAAAAACTTAAGAAATAAAAGTATATATCTCTAGATTTTCTCATTTTAAAAAAGTGATTAATTTTTTTTAACACTTACTTTAAACCTGAGGACTATATGCAAGAGATTATATTTAAATGTAATGAAATATAAGCTAAAATATGATTTCAAGAAAAGAAATACAGTGTCTGAATGTAGTGATTAAATATTGGTGGGCACTCATCTAAGTGATGGTGCACCTATATTACCTGTAACACAGCATAAAGAAAGTGCATTTTGATATATATCTTTAATATTCTTTTTTTTTTCAGATGGGGTGTTGCACTGTCACCCAGGCTGGAGTGCAGTGGCACAATCTTGGCTCACTGCAACCTCCACCTTCCAGGCTCAAGCGATTCTCCTGTCTCAGCCTCCTGAGTAGCTGAGATTACAGGCGCCTGACACCACGCCCAGCTAATTTTTTTTGTATTTTCAGTAGAGGTGGGGTTTCACTATGTTGGTCAGGCTGGTCTTGAACTCCTGACCTCGTTGATCCACCAGCCTTGGCCTCCCAAAGTGCTGGGATTACAGGTGTGAATCACCACGCCCGGCCCATATCTTTAATATTCTTTTTACTGAAGTGAGAGACAATATAAAAAAGGGAAAATAATTTCTCAGAATCATGTATTCCCAGGTTGTTCTAGGTGTAGACATCCTTGTTACATGTTACTTTTAACATTCCTTCTAACATAACAACTCTTTAGTTAAAACCATAAAAGAAATATTCAGAATCACAAGGGAGAGGAAATCTACAAGTTGTCGTATTTTAGTTTAATATTTGTTTCACCTTCATATTTTAGAACTAGTTAATGTTGTTACTGTTCATTTATTCTTAAAAATTTGGAAGTTATGTAACTTGGTAGAAGTAGATTTGAAGAAAACCTTTATAGGTAAACTATAATAAAATCTATGTAAAAACAAGATTAACTGCTAAAACGCTACATTGACTTCTAATATATTATGATAATTTAGGCCATTTTATTAAATGCACATTGCCAAATTAAGCTTAATTTAAAAGTCTCTCCTAGGATATGCAACTAACAATTAAAACAAAACAAAACAAATTTATTGTCATTACCACTATTACTTCTAAATGTTCAGCCGTATCGTATGCATTCTGATGATTTCATTTTCTTTCTATTCATTTCCTAATTTTGTCTCATATTTAGACTTTATCTTTTTGAGTACACACTTAAAAATTGGTTTTATCACCCTGTTGTATATAAGAAAATATATTTTCATGTTAGTAAGCATAACATTTTGTTAAGGGCACTGAAGGTTTTTATTCTAATGCATGTTTATAGTTTGATTAACAATATGAGTATCATTAGCATTTTCTCCCAAATGTTTTCAAAATTATCTAGTGATACTTTTTTCCAGATGCTTTTATACAGAACCATTGCAGTAATGTTTTAGCATAATGTTAAAATATCTACGAGATAATAAATTGATTATATTTTAGTGGTTTTGATATGTTCAGAGCAAAATTTCTACTTCATCCTTTGCTAAGCAAAATAAAGAGAATAATCCCCGTAGCAATATTTATATAATAATAATAAATTTAATATTTCATTCTAACCTGTTTCAGGATCTTTTCTGGTATCTATGTTAGAGGATGCTTATAAAGGTTTCATCATGATGGAGTAAGAGACATAAAACTGGATAAATGTAAATATTTCAAGAATTGATCTCATTTTTATCCTTTTAACATAATTACTGTAATAAATATTTTTAATATGTTTTTTTCTTCTCAATGTCAAGTTCAACAGACAAATATGTCTTCACTTGTTTATTTCTCCATATAAGAATTGATTAGTCAAAAAGATATATTTGGATGTTTATGACTGTGTGTATGTGAATATCTAAACACATATATGTACATGTATTTGTATATATGTGTCTATGCATATTTGTATGTGCGTACATATATATGTAGGTGTAAACACAGGTTGCAGTTAGTTGGTCAGCATCTAGAAAGTAAAATCTCCTTATAATTTATGTACATGATACTACCGTAAGTAAAATGAAATTTGAAATACTAATCTCTAGTCAAAAATGTATATGATATATATATGTGTGTGAAAACAAAATAAAATAAAAAATGCATAGATTTATTGATTTTTCATTAGTCTAGATAATCAGAAATCAACTGTAATATGTGGTAAAATATTTGTTTAAGTCACATGAATGTAACATTTTCTTAAAAGCATGTTGTAGTTACAGTAGTCTAAAGTAGTTGATTTTGGACTCTATTCTACCAGCATTTAAAAAATTGTCTTAATCTCTAGTCTGTATTTTTTCATGTGGTTCATGGAATGAATTTTCTAAGAAAGCAAGGCTTTTTAAAGAACATAATCTGAAGCAAAAACATTTTTCTGTGACTTTTCCATGAAACTAATCATTAGTCATATATTCCTTCTTCACTTACACAAACAGGCCCGCAATGCTGTAAACAAACCCTTTCTTCTATTTTCCTTTCTTTTGCTAGCACTGATTTTGATATTTGTCTTTTCTTATAAAGGTAGTCATCCCTACTTCTAGTCATTATCTGCCTCCATGCCTGGGAAACTGCCAGTGGTCACTTGACTTCAGATTAACTCAGAAAATCATGTGGACAAATGTCAGTTGCTAGAGATTAATTTCAGGCCTTTTTTTTTTTTTGTATTTATTTGCTCAGGAAACTTGTTCATGGTGAGTCATTTCTAAAGCAGAGTTTTGTCTATTGTCTCACTGTCAAAAAACTGATGATAGATGAATAGATAGATAGATATAGAGACAGAGATAGAGATAGATGATATAGATATCTATATATACTTGATTATACTCTGAGCCACAACTACCCTCAATGACTTTACTTTGGAAACTAGGAGCCAAACTGTCATTTGTAGATGATTTGGTCATCTACCTAAAAAATCTCAAGATAATTAATAAAAAAAATTCAACCTGTTTAAAAGGTTAAGAAAATTACAACATACAGTAACCAAAATAGCATGGGACTGGTACCAAAACAGATAGATAGACCAATGGAACAGAACAGAGCCCTCAGAAATAACTCCACACATCTAAAACCATTTGATCTTTGACAAACCTGACAAAAACAAGCAATGGGGAAAGGATTCTGTTTAATAAATGGTGTTGGGAAAACTGTCTAGCCATATGCAGAAAACTGAAACTGGACCCCTTCCTTACACCTTATAAAAAATTAACTCCAGATGGATTAAAGACTTGAATGTTAGACCTAAAACCATAAAAACCCTAGAAGAAAACCTAGGCAATACCATTCAGGACATAGGCATGGGCAAAGACTTCATAAGTAAAACACCAAAAACAATGGCAACAAAAGCTAAAATTGACAAATGGGATCTAATTAAACTAAAGAGCTTCTGCACAGCAAAAGAAACTATCATCAGAGTGAACAGGCAACCTGCAGAATGGCAGAAAGGTTTTGCAATCTATGCATCTGACAAAGGGCTAATACCCAGAATCTACAAACAACTTAAACAAATTTACAAAACAAACAAACAAACAAACAAAAAAAAAACATCAAAATGTGGGTGAAGGATATGAACAAACACTTCTCAAAAGAAGACATTTATGCAGCCAACAAACATATGTAAAAAAGCTTATCATCACTGGTCATTAGAGAAATGCAAATCAAAACCACAATGAGATACCATCTCACACCAGTTAGAATGGCGATCACTAAAAAGTCAGGAAACAATAGATGCTGGAGAGGATGTGGAGAAATAGGAATACTTTTACGCTGTTGGTGGGAGCGTAAATTAGTTCAACCATTGTGTAAAACAGTGTGATGATTCTTCAAGGATCTAGAACCAGAAATACCATTTGACCCAGCAATCCCATTACTGGATATATACTTAAAGGATTATAAATCATTCTACTGTAAAGAAACATGCACACATATGTTTATTGCAACACTGTTCACAATAGCAAAGACTTGGAACCAGCCCAAATGCCCATCAGTGATACACTGGATAAAGAAAATGTGGCATATATACATCATGGAATACTATGCAGCCATATAAAAGGATGAGTTCATGTCCTTTGCGGGGACATGGATGAAGCTGGAAACCATCATTCTCAGCAAACTAACACAGGAACAGAAAACCAAACACTGCATGTTTCTCACTCATAAGTGGGAGTTTTATAATGAGAACACATAGACACAGGGAGGGGACCATCATACACCAAGGCCTGTCGGGGGTGAGGGGTTAGGGGAGGGAAAGCATCAGGAGAAATACCTAATGTAGATGACGGGTTAATGGGTGCAGCAAACAACTATGGAACGTGTATACCTATGTAAGAAACCCGCACGTTCTGCACATGTATCCCCGAACTTAAAAGTATAATAAAAAAAGAAAATGAATATATGAAATAATTACATCATATTTTTGTTTTATTTATAAAGTCACATCATATTTCTGTTTTCTTTGTATATTTCTATATTCCAAATGCTTTATATCAAGAAGAATTTCAGACATACAAACAAGTAGTTAGACCAGTATAATGAATCCATATCTGCATCAGTTAAAGGCTGTATTACCTATATTCCCACCCACCATTTTTCCATATTATTCTGAGTAATTTTATCCTATGATCTATGAAATTTCAATATGCATTTCTAAAGAAGTACTACCTTTAATTAGCATAATTACAAATATTCTTATCACACCTGAGGAAATAATATTTCTTCAATAGGACCAAATTTTTGAATTCCCATTATCTCAAAAATATTCAATATCAGAAAATTTCTCTGTAATGATCATAAATTTCATATTTGACCTTCCTCTTTATTTTTTCAAAATGTATTTCTTCAACAGTCTAGTTGTTACTCAGATATTTTCTTTTACAATTTAGTTTACAGTTATAACTTAGTCATTTAATATATAAAAAGAAATTAGCAACAATTGTTAATAATGTGTATGCAAAATTGCAGTAGATACTTTGTGAGGAAGAGATAATGGAGTCATAGATTTTAGCCTCTACGAAATCAAAATATATTTTTTATTAGTGCTTGTCAGCTAAATATGTGTGTGTGTGTGTCTGTGTGTATAAGATGTGTTTATAATATTTGTAATTGCTTTATATGACTTAGGGCAAGGTCTCCCATCTACTTCTGAGTATACTGTCTTGATTTGCTCTGCCTTTGGCATCCATATAACACCCTCTGAAACTTCTTCCAAAAGTTTTTGCTCCTCCTTATTCTAAAGTAATATAAAAAAAATTGTTTTTCCTGGAACTAGAAATGTGTTACTGTAATAGTTTAGTACTGCTAAAAGTGGCATTCAGAGAAAGAAGACACTGATACAACTAGAGATGTACATCTGGTGCTCAGCCTTGGAACATTCAAGATTGAAATGTACACTTCTTTATGGTGTCCATTGTTAGATTTTTTTAGATGGAGAAAATTATAATATACAATGAGTCCCATATCCTACTCTAGGTTGTAATTGACAGAGTGCACCACACATCCCTAAATAATTGTAATTGCATTTTCTAAATACATTAAAAAGAAATACTTCCTACTGTTGGCAAACCATCTATGTTTTTTTCTTCCCATTTCTGTGGATATAAGAACTAGAGTTTATCCTCAACAAATTGCACTGATTCCTGGTAACATATAAGGCATTTTTGGTAGGGTTGTAAAATTGTGTATCCATTTTATTTATTTGGTTAGTTTTTTACAATTTCAATAGCTTTTGGGGTACAAGTGGGTTTTGATTACATGGATAAATTGTATAGTGGTGAAGTCTGAGATTTTCATGCACCTGTCACTCAAGTAGTGTACATCGTACCCCGTGTGCAGTTTCTGTATCCCTCACTCCCTTCCCACCCTCCCCCTTCTGAGTCTCCAGGGTCCATTATACCACTCTGCATGCCTTTGCTTACCCAGAGCTTTGTTCCCATTTATAAGTGAGAACACACTGTATTGGATTTTCCATTCCTGAGTTACTTTCCTTAGAATAATGGCCTCCAGCTCTATCCAAGTTTCTACAAAAGGCATTATTTAATTCTTTTTCTGTGGCGGAGTAGTATTCCGTGGTGTACATATATCACATGTTCTTTATCCACTCATTGGTTGATAAGCACTCAGGTTGGTTCCGTATCTTTGCAATTGTAAACTGTGCTGCAATAAACGTACATATGCAGGTTTCTTTTTGATATAATAATTAATTTTCATTTGGTTAAATACTCAGTGGTGGGAAGGCTGGATTGAATGATGGGTGAACTTTTAGTTCTTTAAGAAATCTCCATATGCTTTCCATAGAGATTGTACTAATTCATACTCCAACCACCAGTGTATAAGCATTTCCTTTTCACCATATCCATGTCAACATCTATAGTTTTTTGACTTTTTAATAATGGTCATTCTTGCAGGGGTGAGTTGGTTGGTATCTCATTTAATTTTTTTAATTTGCGTTTCCCTGATGATTAGTGATGTTGAGCATTTTTTCGTGTTTGTTGGCCATTAGTATATCTTTTTTTGAGAAGTGTCTATTCATGTCCTTTGCCCACTTTTTGAAGGGACTGTTTGTTTTTTCTTGCTCATTTGTTTAAGTGCCTTTTAAATTCTGGATATTAGTCCTTTCTCAGATGCATAATTTGCAAATACTATCTCCCTTCCTGTGGATTGTCCATTTGATGATTATCCCTTTTGCTATGCAGAAGCTTTTTAGTTTAATTAGGTCCCATTTATTTCTGTTTATCTTGCATTTGCTCTTGGGGTCTTAGCCACAAATCGTTTGCCTAGGCCAATGTCCAGAAGAGTTTTTCTTAGTCTATCTTCCATAAATTTTATGATTTTTGGTATTAGATTTAAGTCTTTGATCCATCTTAAGCTGATTTTTGTATAAGGTGAGAGGTAGAGATCCAATTTCATTCTTCTACATGGGGCTATCCAGTTTTCCCAGCACCACTTGTTAAATAGGATCTCCTTTCCTCAATTTATGTTTTTGCATGTTTTGTCAAAGATCAGTTGGTTGTAATAGGTTGATACATAATTGCGTTATTTTGCCATTACTTTCAATGAAAAAAACACAATTACTTGTGCATCAACTTGATATTTGGCTTTATTTCTGGGTAGGCTATTCTGTTCCATTGATCTATGTGTCTATTTTTATACCAGTACCATGCCATTTTGGTAATCACAGCCTTGTAGTATAATTGGAAGTCAGGTAATGTGATGCCTCCAGATTTGTTCTTTTTACTTAGGATTGCTTTAGATATTAAGGCTCTTTTTTGGTTCCATATGAATTTTAGGATTGTTTTTTCTGATTCTGTGAACAAAGATGTTGGTATTTTGACAAGAATTGCATGGAATCTGTAGACTGCTTTGGGCAATATGGTCATTTTCATGACATTGATTCTTCCAATCCATGAGCATGGAATGTGTTTTCATTTGCTTGTGTTACCTATGATTTCTTTCAGTAGTGTCTTGTAGTTCTTGTAGGGATCTTTTACTTCCTTGGCTAAGTATATTGCAAGGTTTTTTTGTTTTTGTTTCTGTTTTTGATTTTGTTTGGCAGTTATTGTAAAAGGAATTGAGTTCTTGATTTGATTCTAATGTTGGTCATTGTTGGTGTATAGCAGTGCTACTGATTTGTGTACATTGATTGATAATCTGTAGTCTTTTGGAGGAGTCTTAAGAGCTTTCTAGGTAATACAATCATATCCCTGGTAAACAGTCATAGTTTGACATCCTCTTTTCCAGTTTGGATGCCTTTTATTTCTTTCTCTTGTCTGATTGGTCTGGTTAAGGCTTTTAGTACCATGTTGCATAGAAGTGGTGAAAGTGGACATCCTTGTTTTGTTCCAGTTCTCAGGGGGAATGCTTTCAGCTTTTCGCCATTCAGTATGATGGTGGCTGTGGGTTTGTGATATATGGATTTAAATATATTCAGTTAGGTATGTTTCTTCTATGCATAGTTACTTGACTATCATTAAGGGATTTTTATCAAAAAGTGATGCTAGATGTTATTAAATGTTTTTCCTGCATTTATTGCAATAAATCCTATGGGTTTTGTTTTTAATTCTGTTTATGTGATGTATCACATTTATTGACTTGTATATGTTAAAACATCTCTTCATCTTGGGATAAAACTCACTTGATTATGGTGTATTATCTTTCTGATGTGAGGTTGGATTTGGTTAGCTAGTATTTTGTTGAGGATTTTTGAATCTACATTCATCAGGGATGTTGGTCTGTAATTTGTTGTTGTTGTTGTTGTTGTTGTGTCCTTTTCTGGCTTTGGCATCAGGGTGATACTGACTCCATAAAAAGTGTTAGGGAGGATTCTTTCTCTCTCAATCTTTTGGAATAGTTTCAGTAGGGTTAGTTCCAATTCCTCTTTGACTGTCCGGAAGAATTCAGCTGTGAATCCATCTGTTCCTGGACCTTTTTCTCTCGGCAATTTTTTTTTTTAACTACTAATTCAATCTCATTGCTTGTTATTGGTCTTTTCTGGGTTACTATTTCTTTCTGATTTAATATAGGAGGGTTGTATGTTTCCAGAATTTATCCATTTTCTCTAGAGTTTCCCTATTATTTCAATAATTGTCTCAAATGATCTTTTGTATTTCTGGGGTGTCAATTGTAATGTCTCCAATTTCATTTCTAATTGAGCTTATTTAAATTTTCTCTTTTCTTTTCTGGGTAAATCTAGCTAATGGTCTATCAATTTTGCTTATTCTTTTCAAAGAACCAAATTTTTGTTTCATCAATCTTTTCTATTTTTTTAAATTTTAATTTCATTTAATTCTTCTCTGATCTTTGTTATATCTTTGATTCTGCTGCTTTGGGTTTGGTTTGTTCTTGTTTCTCTAGTTCCTTGAAGTGTACCGTTATGTTGCCAATATGTTATATTATAGATTTTCTAATGTAGGCTTTTAGCACTATAAACTTTCCCCTTGGCAGTGCTTTTGCCGTATCCCAGACATTTTGATAACTTTTGTCTTTATTATCATTCATTGTGAAGAATTTTTAAATTTTAATATTGGTTTCATTGCAAATCCAAAAATCATTCAGGAGCAGATTGTTTGATTTCCATGTATTTCTATAGTCTGACAAGATACTTGATGTTATTTTGATTTTTAAAAACTTATTGAGACTTATTTTGTGGCCTATCATATGGTCTATCTTGGAGAATGCTCCATGTGCAGATGAGAAGAATGTATATTCTGCAGTTCTTGGGTAGAATGTAGTGTAAATATGTTAGGTCCATTTGTTCTAGAGTGTAGTTTAACTCCATTGTTTCTTTATTGACTTTCTGTCTTGATGATCTGTCTAGTGTTGTCAGTAGAGTGTTGAAGTCTCCTACTATCATTGTATTGCTGTGTATCTCATTTCTTTGGTCAGGAGTAATTGTTTTACAAGTCTGGGAGTTCCAGAGTTAGGTGCATATAAATTTAGAATTGTAATATCTTCTGGTTGGATTGATCATTTTATCATTATATATTGAGCTTCATTGTCTTTTTTTTTTAACTGTTGTTGCTTTAAAGTCTGTTTTATATGATATAAAAATAGCTTCTCCTGCTCACTTTTGGTTTCCATTTGTGTGGAATATCTTTTTCCACCCCTTTACTTTGAGTTTATATGAATCTTTATATGCTAGGTGAGTCTAGTGAAGGCAGCAAATACTTAGTTTATGATTTTTAAATCCATTCTGCCAATCTATATCTTTTAAGTGGAGCCCTTAGGCCATTTACGTTCAACATTAATATTTAGATGTGAGGTATTATTCCAGTCATTATGTTAAATGCTACCTAGATATTTTATTTTCTTCATTTTGTTATTGTTTTATAGTCCCTGCAAGTTTTTATGCTTTCAAGAAGTTCTATTCTGGTGCACATCAACCTTTTGTTTCAGGATTTAGAACTCCTTTTATTTATTGCAGGGATGGTCTGGTAGTGACAAATTCCCTAAACAGACCTGATGCTTTGTCTCACTGCTCTTAAAATTCTTTCCTTTACATGGCCTTTAGATAGCCTGATAACTACATGCCTTTGTGATGTCCTTTTTGTAATAAATCTCCTAGGATTTCTTTGAGGATCTTGTATTTAGATATCTAAATCTCTAGCAAGGCCAGGGAAGATTTCCTCAATTGGAAAAATAAGTTTTAAAACTTTTTGCTTTCTCTTCTCTCTCAGAACGCCAGATATTCTTGATTTGGCCATTTTACATAATCTCATATTTCTTGGAGATTTTGTGCATCTATTATTTCTTTTTTTCTTTATTTTCGTCTATATTAATTTGAAAGCCTTGTCTTCGAGCTCTGAAATTCATTTTTCTACTTGGTGTAGTGTATCGTTAAAATTTTCCATTGTATTTTGTAATTCCCTAAATGTGTCTTTCACTTCCAGAAGTTTGGATTGTCTTTTCATTAAAATATTTATCTCTTCAGAAAATCTGTCATTCTTATCCTGATTTTTTTTTATTTCTTTATGTTGGTTTTCACCTTCCTCTTGTATCTCTTTGAGTAGCTTAATAATTAATCTTTAGAATTCTTGATTTGGTATTAAAATATTTTAAAATATTTCATCTTGGTTTGGATTCTTTGCTAGGGAGTTAGTATGATTTTTTGAGAGGTGTTATAGAATGCTGTTTTGTCATTACTATAATTATTTTTCTGGTTGCTTCTCATTTGGGTAGACTATTTGTCCTCATTATTCTTGAATTTATTTTTGATTTGACTGTGAGGTGTTTTCTGTTGTTGTTTGTTTGTTTGATTTCTTTTTCCCCCTTAAGGATGTGGCTTTAATGCTTATTGTTTATTGTAACTTAATTGAGCTCCTGGTGCTTTCAAGGATAAAGACTCTGTGAGGGGTTCCTTAGTTATAGAGTCTTTGTATGATGGCTTTTTCAGACGCTGGTTCTAGGAGCAGTGTGTTTGTTGTGTGAATAAGTTCACTGTCTCCTATGGGGTTGGAATGGCAGAGATTTCTTGAAGCTTATCTCATTCCCCTGTGGTGTGCACTTATTTATTTTTTTCCCTAATATTTTATTTACTGGGTTAAATAGTTCGGGCTTTAGGCCAGTAAGCGAAGTGTCCCTGGGTAGAAATCAGTTGTGGCTAAAGCAGATGGGTAAATGCAATACCCAATGGTGGGCAGAGGTCGCAGCTTTGACAGAGGTGGCTGGAAGATCTCTGAGTTATATATATTTTTACAAAAGCTTTGTGTAACTCACAATACCATTAGTGACATGAAAGATTATCTTTTAAATATGGATAATACAGAGATCCACACAATTAATGTATGCTGGTTTGACATTTTACTAAACTCAAGGAACCTTAATACTTTTTAATAACTTGAAGATTTTACTCTATATTTTAAAGTACACTTATAAATTAGATATAACAATTTTAATAAAATTTCAATAAATATTATCAAAACATTGGGGTCTTTTGGTTGAAAAAGATACAAATTCCCAAAAGCAGATTCTGACTTTCTCACTACTCAATGAACAAACTGGAGCTTTTATTGCTAAAACTGACTACTCTGTTTATGACCCAGTATACGTGTATTTATGTATCCATCATTTGCTAAACATTTTTTAGTGTCAATCGTAGTACTAGCTATGCTTCTTAACCTGTGTAAGAATTTCACAGTCACAATTGAACAATTTCACAGATTTCACAGTTTGAAGAGGCAAATCGAACAAAGATAACTGATAATAGAAGTCAATAAATGATATATTTGAGACATATATACTGGATTTGGGAGTGCATACACTTAAACCTGTTTCTAGGGGATTTGGAGGAAAACCATAGAACCAGAGAGTATGAGCGATGATTTATCAAAACCTGAGTCATAAATATCTGAGCTCATAAATAATATCAAAGTACAGAACAGAATAGAATATCTGAAATGTATTCAAACAGCCGTAATCACAGCAAACAAAGGAGGCAAAAAATGATGACTTTCAAGATGGTAGAGGGAAGAGAAGTAAAATACAAAGCCATTGAAATACAGCTATGTGCCAATTTTCTTATGTACTGTATCTCATTGAAACTTCTCACCAATCTGTGAGGTCAGAAATAGTAAATTATTTGCTCATGCAGCTAATAATAATTTAGAATAGATCTTAAATATTTAGCTTCAAAATAAATGTTATTTTTATAATGTAATTTTTCATCCAATAAACATGCAAACAATTAGCTAAAAAAATTTAGTTAGAAATATTACAGAGGTAAGGAGAAGAGAATACAAGAAAAACCCCCAGGCTAATCCTGAGCCTTTCCATCTCATCCTCAATTGCCTCATCTCATTCCTTTGAGATCCAGTTTTGACCCCACAAGTTTAATGATGATAATTAAGAGATTTCTGTCTTAGTAGTTTTTTGAGAGATGAAAGCATCACAATTCTTTGCAAGAGAGGAAATCATTACTAGAAGATTCAAAGGAGGAAATTGATAAAGTATACTAGTGTGGAAAAGATTTTAAAATGAAATAAAGTCTAAATGCATTATTAAAAGACAAAAAGATAAAGTCCCAATAGGGAAATATTTTCAAGCATATGTATGAATTAGATACCTTCAAATTAATTATGTGTCATATCATCAGGAAATATTCTAGGAGAAGTAAATATTTGAAAACATATTCTTTTATTCCTGTCTTTTCTGCAAAACTCTTGCTTTTCCTGTGGCAAAACTGTAATTCATGCTCTAGTGAGTCTCTTCTTTATCAATATTAGGTAGTGACTTTCACAAGGAGAGCTCAAAATGTCTTTAGAAATTTTAATGCATTAATTTTCACATCCCTGCAAGGCAGGTGGAAAGAATTACTGTACTCATCAAATTAATTATCAAACTAGGACACTAGTTAAATGATTGCAAGGACCTTTGAGTAATATTAAAGATATTCGATTTGATTCCAGTACCACTTTTTACTTTATAATTTTATATTGACTATTTTATACCATCAAGCCTGTTGAGTGACAAAATTCAAAATTTCTGCTAATCTCTGTTCTCTTTCCCTCCTTCCACATCTCCATTGATTCCATTATTTTTTCAGGTCATTAACTTATCCAGTTCTACAACCTCCACCCTCATAATCTCATACCTAAACTGTCCTAACCATTTCCTAGCTAACGAATGTCGTGACAGTCTCTAATTCAAATCTTTCTAAATACATAGACAAATTAAATTTTCCCCAAATAACTGCATTAAGAATTTTACTTTCCTATGTATACGTAATTCCAATAAATAATTAGAACTTTAGAAATTCCTTTTTCTGATCCTAATCTACTTTTCCAAACACAGTGATACAGCTCCCGTGAGTGGAGGAACACCAGGGCTTTTGTCTCTCAGGAATTGGATAAAATGACATGGACACACATGGAGTGGTTTTAAGGAGTGGAGAGTTTAATAGGCAAGACAGAAGGGAGAAGAAAGGAAGAAGCTCCCCTGTACACAGACAGAGGGAGGAGGGCTCCAAAGCGGAAAGGGGAAATCCCCAGTACAGGTAAAGGTGGCTGCTTCTATGAAGAGGATGGAGGAGGTGGTGTCTGATTTGCACAGGGCTCGGGGTATTGGTTTGACCAGGCATGTCACTCAGGTAGCCCATAAAAAAACTGGCCCTCTCACCGTAGCCTTTTAATATGTAAATAAAGGGCGCCATGTTGTCCTACACATGTGGGGACATGTGGGGGCAGCCATGTTGCCAGGCACATGTGAGGGCAAGGGCAAGAGGAAGAGGGCAGGAATCGCCAAATTTGGGCGGACCCAGTTTCTAATAGTCTTCATTTGCATATCAAAGGTTGCCAGCCAGTCTCTAAGAGCTAGAGTTTTCCTGCTAGACAGAAACGTTTCCGGAGCTGCTTTAAAAGAAACAACTTTACAAGGACCCTCTTTCCTCTCTATCTGCCTAAAGTAATTTCTTAATAACTCCTAAACAACAGTACTGTCATATTGTGCTGTCTTTAATTTACAGTAACTCTTCTGAATTCCATGAAAAAAGAAAAAAAAGGAATATTATAGCCCTGGAAAAAGCCCTTTTGCCTTCTAGTGATTATGAAGAGGTGACTTACATATACCCAATCCTCGGTGTTCTCAGATCTATTGTGTTTCACAAGGGAAAACCATATCTTAATAGAAAATAAACATTCAAAGGTTTAATAAGCATACTATTTGTCGAATATATCTCTTCGGCTTATGCCAATCTTTTTTTTTTTTTAAGTTCAACTGAATAAATAGTTGTCGAGGCTCATTTGCTTTAATTAAGTTTCAATTGTAGAGTAGTTTTAGATTTACAGAAATGTGAAGATAGTAGAGGGTTTTCATATACTCCACACATCTCCCCTCACAGTTTCTACTATTGTTAACTCTTGAGCATCCACAGCTTAATTGGAGTTTCAGTGCCAGACCCCGACTAACAGCCCTGCCCTAACAGGAAATGAAGGGGAACTGGAGGTGGGTGTTTGCAGTGTGCCTCTTACGCAACACATGTTTTACCTGGCAGATGGCCTAATAACGTTGTCTGACCCACAGCCAGGGGGTCGCTGAGACAGGAAATTTGTTTCTATTGGCAGACACCCTTTTGGCTCTTCTCTGACCTGTGTGCGGTTTTTGCTTGCCTGCCCATTGTTCTGTTGCTGGGAGCCTGACTGTTTGTTCTCTCCTGGCATCATGGGGAAATCTAGCCTGGAGTAGCCCCTGGTTCTTCACATGAAAGGCACAAATTCAATACAGCGCCACAGTAGGAAATGAGTTCAAAGATCTTTTAAGGTACAGATTCTAGGCAAGGAGAGAGAGGGAAACGAGGTGGGGGTCAGGGAGAGGAGCAAATAGCAGTATATATAAGGAAATAGGGTGTGGGTCACTTTAAGTTCATAAGCAAATACCTAAATGGTCTGCTTAAAAGAAGAGGCAGGAAAGTAGGGAGCCCAGTCAGCCAGGCGGAACAGATGCCTCTAAGTTCTTATCTGTGGCCACTCTGGCCACTGGCTTGAGCCATTTGGTTGTGATACAGAACTGGAAACTGTGTCAAGGGTGACTGAGCTCTGCTTCTGTATAAGAAAGTTAAACTTGTATTTAAAATAGATGCCAAGGAAGTATAAACTTTTAAGAATTTAATAAAATAACATCTTACAGAAGTGTGGTATTTTTGTCACAATTAACGAACCAATATTGGTAGATTATATTAATCAAAATTTATACTATATTCAGATTTCCTTAATTCCTACTCAATGTTCTTTTATTGGCCCAGTATCCTACCCAAAATAATATATTTGGTTGTCACGCCTCCTGGGTTGTTCCACCTCCTTGAGGGACGAGTATCTATATAAACTATTTGAAATTCTTCTACAGGAGAGATTTGTCCATTCTCTGTCATTTACTTATTTGTTCAGTCATTTATTTATAACATAATGGATTCAATCATGACATCTTTATGTTTTGGGTTATAATCCAATACAATATAATCTGATATATTCAAGGGCAACTTTTGATGCGCAATATTTGCCTCACACAATAGTAGAGGCCTAATCTTAGTACAAGGCGAAACTACATTGTATTTTAAAGTAATTATGTTGAAACTCCCACTTTAAGCCACACTGTTTAGCACATTTTGTTCCAGAAATATAGTAAAAAAAAAAAAAGTTGGCTCATAAGGAGAGTATTATAGGTTAATTTAACTCATTTTATTTATTTATGTGTAGGAGAATAATTACATACAATATAAAAACATAGTACTTTTGCAAATAAAAATTTAAGGAAATTGTATTTTGTTTAAATAAAAGCTGTGAAATGTAACAATTATTCTAAAATTATACTCTCAACCATATAATATTTATTTGAAGTAATTTGCAAACTATAGTGTGTATAATAATTTCCTGAGTTTGTTGACAGACATCTATTTCTGATTCCCACCCTCAAATATTTTGTTAGGAAATGTCAAGCGTGGCGCTCACAATACACAATTTAAAAAGCATTCCATGGAATTCAGATGACAATTTTCAGTATTTCCTCTTCCAGAAGTGCTATTGTGGGGAAAGAGACCCATTCTTCTAGGGATAGAATATCCCAAGACCCACATCTGCATAGCAGCATGTCAGATAACTAGCTGGATACTTATGGCCATGTGACTAAGTTCTCTCCATCTAAATGAAAGTAGAAATTAAATATGCGAATTTTTGCCACTTCTTTAAAAGATAAGCTCCTTTTCTCCCATTTCACAGTCTGTAACATGGTTATGCTGCTGGTGAGTCACATTTAACCAAGTAGACCAAAAAAAAAAAAAAAAAAAAACATGGGGAGTGTTAGCAGAAAAGTAGATCACCCTGGATATCCCGGACCACTTGCCTTCCTCTGGGCTGATATGCGTCTCCATACTTTTGCCCTCTTTGTTATGGCAGCATAGCTTATACTTTAATAAAAATGTTTTTGAGGAATCAGATCAAACCCTGCCAATACTCATATAATGCATATTTACTAATACTTTAGTTTTAAATATGGTAAGCACATGTCCCAGTTTGTCTTAGACTGCCTGTTTTATATCTGTAGTTGGACCTAATTATTGTTCGTGCCTTTTTTCACTCTCAAAAATAGCCTTGTTTAAATGATAAATGATATGACACCCTATTTTAAGGGACTTGGCTTGCTCAATAATATATCAGAATTCTAAAAAGTTTCTACTCAAAATTCAATTCAGATTCATACACAGTTCAAATTCATGGTGATCATACAAACTTTAAGCGCAAAGAACACTTTGCATGAATGTTATTGTACAATTATGTATATGTAATATTATAATTCATGTTTGATTAGAAGTGAAAAGTAGGCAAAATAAGACTGGAATGATTTTTTTTTAAATTTCTGTTTAAATCATTTTACGGCCTCTTGAATCTCCTCTGGCACCAAAAAATAATGAGCCAGGAATTCTACAGGCCATTGGCAAGTGCCTATCTGCTCTTCAGAATTTCTGAATAAGCAGAATGATTAATTCATTTAAATTTATTGCCCAGGAAATATCAGAGGTGGCAGATGCTTTTCTCAATAGTGATTTACATTGAGAAGAAAATGAAAGTCCTGGCCGTCTTAATTAGGTGAATGTACCACTAAATCTAGACTTTTCCCCTGCAATTTTATGAAGAAGCAGAAGTATTCTTCCCTTGTTTTTTTGTTTTTGTTTGTTCGTTTGTTTCTATTTGCTGCCATAAATTTTTGCCAGTACTTTTTCTATCCTTTATGGGGTGGAAGTCCCTAAAGATTGCTGCCTTGGAAACGATTAATCTCTAGTCATTAAAGCTCTCAACTGACATTGCAGAAAAGCTATCAGAATCTCTTCATTAGCCTTGAGATCAGAAGCTTTAGATAAGCACAAGTAAACTTGGATTCTAAAACCATCCTCAGGGTATATTAACAAGAAAAGATTTTACAGCAACTCAGGACTGATACTTCTTTATTCAGATGCTGTTCTATCACATGGATTTTGCAGAACTATATAATCTGCCTTAATAATATTAAAAAACTGGTAATATAAGCTTGAGAATATTACACAATGGGAACTTGTCATCAGTAACTTCTTCCTGTCATTTTTTTAGTAATTGAAAGAGATGTGGTTTTAAGAGCTATACCATGTTGATTCATTCTTCTTATTTATTTATTTTATTTCTTTTTTGAGACAGAGTCTTGCTCTGTCACATAGGCTGGAGTGCAGTGGTGCAATCTTGGCTCACTGCAACCTCTGCCTCCAGGTTCAAGCAATTCTCCTGCCTCAGCCTACTGAGTAGCTGGGACTACAGGCACGTGCTACCATGCCTGGCTAATTTTTTGTGCTTTTAGTATAGATGGGGTTTCACCATGTTAACCAGGATGGTCTCGATCTCCTGACCTCATGATCTGCCCGCCTCGGCCTCCCAAAGTACTGGGATTACAGGCATGACATTCTTCTTATTTTATAATTTTCACTCAATCCAACAAAAAGTAAATCCTAGGATTTAGTAATCTCAGCTCCTCAGGAAACTGAGGCAAGAGAACCACTTGAACCTGGGAGGCGGAGGCTGCAATGAGCTGAGATTGCACCATTGCACTCCAGCCTGGGCAGCAGGAGCGAAAATCCATCTCAAAAAAAAAATAATAATAATAATAATATTTTTCATTTAAATCACTACATTTCAGCCTTCAATTTTTTTATAAATTATTTTTTTTCCTTAGGATTATTGTTTTTTTCTGAAACTTGTTATATCAGTGCCAGTGCTCTCACATAACTGCACCTATCCTACTAAGCTAAATTTGAGATGTTGAATTATTATTATAGAGCTCTATAATTATAGTCCTTAAGATTCTTTTTAAATACAACTACATAAATATTGTGCGCTTTCAACTTAACTATGTTTTCACAAAATTAAATCAAATAAGGTGTCTAAAATGTGACAGACTAATAGTCCACAAAATTTTTTTTGGTTTATTCCATATGTATTATTACCCCCCACTTCAACGTCTACCTTTTCATTTCCTCGTCTTATATGAATTGGAGAAACCACAGTAGCTTTATACCCAACTACTATTCTATTTGCCAAATATGATATTCTATCACAACAAAGAGAAAGAAAAAGGACTGACTAATTTTACTTCTACTCGTTCTTATTTCTCATTAGGCTTCTAGCCCTGATTTATTTTAAAATCAAAATAAATTGTGTCAGTAGTTATTCTAGAGACTCTTTATAGTTACCTTAAAATAATTTACTTCTACGAAGTTCTATTCTCAATTCAATTTTATAGTAAAGTGAGTATTAGAAAAATAAAAACTAGAAAATTATTCAAAGTCATAAATAGTAAAATACATATATCACTTGTTTTTCAAAGTAATTAAACATTTTCACTGGGTACTTCCTAGTGCAAGGATTTGGAAACTCCCTGAACAAAGACTATTAATGCAGCAAAATGTCTTTAGAGAATGGTAAGTCGTCAACAAGGCTAGACCTTGGCAGTGAATTAATAGATGTAGGGAAGACAAATTGGAACAGGATATGGGTGGCTTTTAGTTTTCATAATAAGGTGCCTGGATGTAACTCGAGTGAATATTCCAAACTGTTTGAGCAAGTTATGAATATTATCAGAGATGTAACATGTGTTTGAAGGTGCAAGAAATCTTGGAATTCACTGATCCAGAAGAAGGTAAGGTAGAGTAATTGATGAGCCGAGTAATTCATAGCTAATTAGTAACACATTCCTATTTCATCTAAAGTGCCTAACACAGGGTGGATATGCTACATACATCATATCAATATTTTTAATTAAATACTTTGTTTCAAAACATATTTTCTCAAACCTTCCTTCCCATTTCAAATTTAGATGATACCTTTTTTATTACGGGAAAATATACATAACAGGAAATTTAGCATTTTAACCACTTTAGAGTATTAACTGTGGCATTAAGGACACATTGTTGTGCAAACATCACCACCATCCATCTCCAGAAGCTTTTTAGCTTGTCAAGCTGAAACTCCATGCCCATAAAACCATAATTCCAATTTCCTTCTCCCCCACGACCCCGGAAACCACTATTATATTCTCTGCCTCTGTGAGTTTGAGTACTCCAGAAACCTCATATCATTTTTCCTTTTGTGTCAGACTTATTTTGGTTCGCATAATGTCATCAAGGTTCCCCTTGTTTCATGTGCCAGATATTTTTTAGACTGAATAATATTATTACATTGTGTGAATATACCATGTTTTGTTTATCCATTCATCTCCTATGAACACTTGAGTTATTTGCATCTTTTGTCTACTATAAATAATACTTCTATGGGCATGGGTGTGCAAATATTTGTTTGAGGCCTTGATTTTGATTCTTCTTATCTCATTTTGCTTATTATAATCTTCAGTAATCTTAGTTCATATGTCTTTCCAGAAACATATGAAATCTTCACTGTAACTATAAACTTTATCATAACTATTAGCCCTGTGAAGACTCTTTTAAACATTGCAGTAGATTCCTAGACTGCCACAAACCTTACATAATAATTAATACCCATGTCATTGACCAGCACACATTACATTAACTTCTGTAGGCAAACTTGCATATACATCAGATGGACAGATATGAACCAACATGTAGAACTATTGTCAATGTGAATACACTAAACTATCCTTGAATATCATATTTAGTAATTAATCCGGGCATCCATTAATGAAACTGTGGTTTAGCAGGTTCACGTTCCATGGAATACCAGTGGAAGATAAACTGAAAGGTTCCAGTAGATAAATGGCCTATCATCCTTCCTCTTCTTGATCAAATGTTCTTATTCACAATGATTCCAGAAGTCTCTCTATAAATGTCTCCAATTTCCACTCAATCAGCAACGATTTCCTGAGAAGCTGTAGGCAGCTCTGCAGTATGCTACCTTGCATTTGTTTCCCTCCTTTTTGGAATCACTTCCCTTTTCTCATCACTCTAAAAGCCAGGAAAGGAGCTGTTATGGCCTTCAAGCGAGTTTTCAATAAAACTCAAACATCCTATTCAGGAGATCTGCTTTATAGGTCTACCCTGGAACCTGAATTCTTGAAAAATAGAGTCATAAATAAAACTTTGAGAAATTTATTACACATTTTGTTTTTCTTGTTACCAAAATAAGGACATTTATCTTAATACACGTTTTTCTTAGATGTCTCCAGTGGTTTCCACTACTTTGAGATTCAAAGCCTGTACTCTCTCTAATGCATATTCTGTGTTCTTTTGATTTTTTTGAGGATTCAAAGACTTGGGAATGGCTTACATTTTTCTAGCAACACAGGCACTGAATTATTTTCTGGAATGAATCATCTAATTTTCCACTATACAACTCTTAAGATACATGTGTTGTATATTAGCTTCACTTTCTAAAGGTTCACTCATTTTTGTGTGCAACAGTCCTTGAAGAATGTTCAAAATGATGTGGATTTTACACTACTATCTTGTTTGGTACTCTTATATTCTTTAAACAATTTATAATTCTTGGTTTTCCAAGTCTCTGCCTTTCAGATTTTGGTAAGAACCATAAATCTTCTGCTACTGTTTGTAGAGAAGTTCAGCCTTCCAGATTCCTTTCCATCTCTGTGAACTAAGCCTTCTAGATATTCTCTGCTAACCAATAGGTCACCTATCTACAGTGTAACTCCATTGAAGAAGGGGACGCAATTTTTAAATTTCTCTATTCCTTTTTTCCTTTTAAATTTTAAGCAAGTTTAGAATGACTAGAAAAGATGTTGCTTTCATGGTGGTTTTCCGTGTGCTCCCTTTGTAATAAAGCAGAATTGGGTGTACTCAGTTTTCGTACAAATAATAGTATTCTCCCCTGGACATGCATGGTTATAACTGGTGTGGTAATTTTGATGTATCTCTGTGTGATTCTTTTTCAGTTACCTATATTTTCTCTCAACACACCCAGTCAACCATTATAGTTCCAAGAAAGAAAGAAGGCAGTGGTAAGTATGTTATCTAGTAAAGGAGAAGGAAATGACACAGTGGAAGATCCATACAGGGAGAGGAAGGCAAAATCTCAGGCAGGCAAGTGGTAAGGTTTTGCCTTAACAAGAATTCCTGGCCAGGCACAGTGGCTCACGCCTGTAATCCCAGCACTTTGGGAAGTCGAGACAAGCTGATCATGAGGTCAGGAGATCGAGAGCATCCTGGCTAACACTGTGAAACTCCATCTCTACTAAAAGTACAAAATATTAGCCAGGTGTAGTGGCGAGCACCTGTAGTCCCAGCTACTCGGGAGGCTGAAGCCAGAGAATGGCATGAACTCGGGAGGCTGAAGCCAGAGAATGGCATGAACTCGGGAGGCTGAAGCCAGAGAATGGCATGAACCCGGGAGGCGGAGGTTGCAGTGAGCCGAGATAGTGCCACTGCATTCCAGCCTGGGCAACAGAGCGAGACTCAGTCTCAAAAAAAAAAAAAAAAAAAGAATTCCTACGGTGAGGACATTTCCATTTTCTAGTTGCCAGTTTTATCTTCAGTGCCAAGAGATCATGGAACCCTCTCATCTGCAAAACCAGAGGCCATCTTAGAGAAAAGGGAGAGGAAAATAATCTGGAAATATACCTTATAATTCAGGCAGTTAGACCAAGTTTGATCAGACCAATTTTGGACTTGTGAAAAATAAGCATTAAATTCAAGTGTTGGTAACACAATGCATTCTACAGTTCCAGATTGATAATAATTTAAAATGTTTGTTAACATAATTCTATTATATTTATACTTATAAAACTAATTTGAAAGCAAGAAAAATACAGAAAATAAAAAGTCAGCTTAAGGGGCCAGTATTAGTCGGTTATCTATTCTTTTCTTCTTTCTTTCTACAGAGGCATAGACATCATGTATGTAGCCCCTGAAATAGAGTGAAATAATAAAACTTTTTTATAATCTGTTTTCTTAGAAAACCTCTTTCTGAAGCTCTGTCGTATTAAACCCCATTAAGTTTAAAAGGTTTAAGAGAAAATATTAATAACTAAGCCTAATATTCAATGAGAAGAAGAAATAAAATCTTAAAAGAAACAAAGAAATCATTCAGTAGAAAGAAAGTATTATTTAAAGTATGTAAATAAGGGATTATTCCAGGAAAAACACAGGAACAAAATACAACATTTATTATTCTAGAGATTAAACTATAGTCCTTAGACTGTGACATTTAATAACTCGAAGTGAACAAAATTCTTTAATTTCCATTGATTTCTTCTCTGACAAAGCATTGCCACATACCAAACGTGAGCTTTTCTGTGTCCAAGGGCTACTAAATACATAATTAGCAGCGTGTTGTTTAGTTTTTGGCAAGGCCATAAATAATTTTTTTTCTGTGATAAACTGTCCAACCCTGAAGGTTAATGTTTTTATCAAAGTTAATCAGTTCCTCTGAACAAAACTAGATTTAAAAATATATATTCAACCAAATTAAATTAGGATTTCATTAATCCACTTAAATAGAAAATGAGCAGTGGTAAGATGAATTCTTACTCCAATTCTGAATTATGTTAACTTTTTTAAGAAATACAATATTCTTATTACAACTGTTTATGGAAGTTCCTAATCAGAACTAGGGACTGTGTTTTAATTACATGATAATTGATCCTTACAAGGAATCTTCAACATGAGTATTTTTATCACTACTTTGAGGAGAAGAAAAGTCAAGATTCAATGATGTAAAGAATCAGTCTACAGAATGATGATGCTTGGGTATTTTTTGGTATATTATAGACCATGAATTGTCTGCATATGAAGTTGTGCTTTCCATTTAACTATTATAAGTAGCATATAGCAGGATTTTTGATATCCAGTTAGATAATATCTATATAGGTATTTACCATAAATTAATTTTACTTCTAACTCCTTATATTGTGAATTTGTTAAACTTTGTTTTTTTATTTTTTTTTCTATTCATGGTACACAGATTGGTTTTTATTTTTCTTATTTCCTTTAATTACATAAACTCTACGGATTTTACCTCTCTTGTTTTAGGTGGTTCCTTTAGAAGTATAATAACATTTTTAAAAATAAATTTGCCTACCAAAGTATAATATCCATCAGTACTTCAATCTACCACTAGAACAACAAAAAAAAGTCTAATAGTTTAACACTTTAAAAAACTTGCTCTATCCTACATTACTATTGTATAAATTTGTTTTGCAACTTTTGTTATTTTAAATATCTACTATGATATTAAAATATCAATATCTTTTATTAATTACATTGTTTATCATCATCTTTGTAGTTACCTTCATTTTTATTTTGACTGAAGTATACTATTTAGATTTTTCTTTTGCTTTGGCAAAAGGATATTTGCAATTAACTAATTGTGTCTCTTATTTTACTTCATTTATAACAATTTTATAAGAAAGTATATTAGTAGATTTTCACACTACTGATAAAGACATACCAGAGACTGGGCAATTTACAAAAGAATGAGGTTTAATTGGACTTAACAGTTCCACATGGCTGGGAAAGCCTCACAATCATGGCTGACGGCAAGGAGGAGCCAGTCTCATCTTACATGGATGGCAGCAGGCAGAAAGAAGGCAAAAAGTGGAAACAACTGATAAAATCACCTTATCTTGTGAGAATTATTCACTACCACGAGAACAGTATGAGGGAAACTGCCCCCATGAAACAATTATCTTCCACCAGGCCCCTCCCACAGCACATGGGAATTATGGGAGTACAATTCAAGATTAGATTTGAGTGGAGACACAAAGCCAAACCATATTATTCCTCCCCTGGATCCTGCCAAATCTCATGTCCTCGCACTTCAAAATCAGTCATGCCTTCGCAACGGTCCCTTAAAGCCTTAACTTATTGCAGCATTAACTCAAAAGTCAACAGCCCAAAGTTTCATTCAAGACAAGGCAAGTTCCTTCCACCTATGAACCTGTAAAATCAAAAGCAAGCTACTTACTTCCTAGATACAATGGTGGTACAGACAATGGGTAAATACAGCTGTTCCAAATGAAAGAAGTTGACCAAACAAAGGGGCTACAAGCCTCATGCAAGTCCAAAATCCAGTGGGACAGTCAAATGCTAAAGCTCCAAAATGATCTCCTTTGACTCCAGGTCTCACATCCATGTCATGCTGATACAAGAGGTGGGTTCCCATGGTCTTGGGCAGTTCCACCACTGTGACTTTGCAGGGTACAGCCCCTCTATCAGTTGTTTTTGTGGGTTGGCATTGAGTGTCTGCAGCATTTCCAGGTGCACGGTTTAAGCTGTCCATGGAGCTACCATTCTAGGGTCTGGAGGATGGTGGCCTTCTTCTCAGAGCTCCACTATGCAGGGCCTTGGTAGGGACTCTGTGTGGAGGCTCTGATCCCACATTCCCTTCAGCACTGCCCTAGCAGAGGGTCTCCATGAGGGCCCCACCCCTGCAGCAAACTTCTGCCTGGGCATCCAGCATTTCCATACATCTTCTGAAATCTAGGTGGAGGTTCTCAAACCTCAATTCTTGACTTCTGTGCACCTGCAGGCTCAACACCTCATGGAATCTGCCAAGTCTTTGGGCTTGCACCATCTGAAGCCACAGCCTGAGCTCTACCTTGGCCCCTTGTAGTCACGACTGGAGCAGCTGGGACACAGGGCACCAAGTCCCTAGGCTGCATACAGCTCGGAGACCTTGGGCCTGGACCATAAAGCTACTTTTTCCTCCTAGGCCTCCAGACCTGTGATGGGAAGGGCTGCCACGAAGACCTCTGACATGCCCTGGAGACATTTTCCTCATTGTCTTGGGGATTTATATTTGGCTCCTTGTTACTTAAACACATTTCTGCAGTGGGCTTGTATTTCTCCTCAGAAAATGGGTTTTTCTTTTCTGTCAGATTGTCAGGCTGTAAAATTTTCAAACTTTTATGCTGTTGCTCTTTTAAAAAGGAATGCTTTCAACAGCACCCAAGTCACCTCTCGAATGCTTTCTGGCTTAGAAATTTCTTCCATCAGACACCCTAAATCACCTCTCTAAAGTTCAAAGTTCCACAATTCTCTGTGGCAGGCCAAATGCTGCCATTCTCTTTGCTAAAACATAACGAGAGTCATCTTTGCTCCAGTTCCCAACAAGTTCCCCTTCTCCATCTGAGTCCACCTCAGCCTGGATCTTATTGTCCATATCGCTATCAGCATTTCAGTATTTTGGGCAAGCCATTCAGAAAGGCTCTAGGAAGTTCCAAAGTTTCCCCATTTTCCTGTCTTCTGAGCTCTCCAGACTGTTCCAGCAGTTACCCAGTTCCTTTCACCCAGTTCCAAAGTCACTTTTGCATTTTCAAGTGTCTTCTCAGCAGCTCCCCAATTTACTGGTACCAATTTAATGTATTAATTCCTTTTCATGCCACTGATAAAGACATACCTGAGAGTGGACAATTTACAAAAGAAAGGTTTAATTGGACTTACAGTTCCACATGGCTGGGTAAGCCTCACAATCATGGTAGAAGGCAAGGAGGAGCAAGTCCCATATTACATGGATGGCAGCAGCAAAGAGAGAATGATGACAATGCAAAAGTGGAAACCCCTAATAAAACCATCAGATCTCATGAGATTTATTCACTACTATGATAACAGTATGAGGGAAACTGCCCCCATGTTTCAATTATATTACACCAGTTCCCTCACACAATACATGGGAATTATGGGAGTACAATTCAAGATGACACTTGAGTGGGGACACAGAGCCAAACCATATCAGAAAGTACAATTATAAGTTGACATATATTTTTCTTTAGCAGTTTGAAAATTTGAGGGGCTCTCTAGGGCCAACTACCTCAGAAGAATCAATCTAGACATCCTAACTGATATAGTTTGGATATTTGTCCTCACACAAATCTCATGTTGAATTGTAATCCCCAGTGCTGGAGGTTGAGCCTGGTAGGAGGAGTTTGGATCATGGGGGCAGATCCCTCATGGCTTTATGCTGTCTCAGTGATAGTGAGTTCTCTTGAGATCTGGTCTTTTAATAGTGTGTGGCACCTACCCCCATTCTCTCTCTTATCCTGCTTTCACCATGTTACATGCCTGCTCCCCATTCACTATGAATGGAAGCTTCCTGAAGCCTCCCTAGAAGACAGATAGATACCAGCACCATGCTTCCTATAAAACCTGCAGAACTGTGAGCCAATTAAACCTATTTTCTTTACAAATTACCCCATCTCAGGTATTTCTTTATAGCAATGCAAGAATGGCCTAATACAGATAATTTGTACCAGGAGTGGAGAATTGCTATAAGGATACCTGAAAATACGAAAGTTACTTTGAAACTGTGCAAACGACTGACTTTGGAAGAGTTTGTAGGGCTCAGAAGAAGACAGAAAGAAGATGAAGGAACGTTTGGAACTTCTTAGAGACTAGTTAGATAACTGTGACTGAAATGCTGACAGTGATATAGACAGTGAACTCCAGGTCGACAAAGTCTCAGATGAAAATGAAGAAATTGGGAACTGGAGCAAAGTTCATTTGTTCTATACCTTAGCAAAGAGCTTAGCTGCACTAAAAAATGACTAAAAGTTTGAATTTATATTATATTTAAAAAGGAAGCAGAGCATAAAAGTTTCAAACATTTGCAGCCTTGCCATGTGTCAGAGAAAGAAAAAGCTTTTTTGGCAGAGGAATCCAAGCGGGCTGCAGAGCAATAACTTGCTAGAGAAATTTGCATAACTAAAAAAAATGCAAGTGTTAATAGCAAAGAGAATGGGGAAATGGTCTCCAATGCTTTTCAGAGGCTTTCACAGCAGCCGCTCCCATCACAGACCCATAGGCCTAGAAGGAAATAATGGTTTCATATGTTAGGCCAAGGAACCTGCTGTCCTAGGCAGCTTCAGGACACTGCTTCCAACATCGCAGCCATTCTGGTGCCAGCCTCAGATCAAAGGGCCAGAGTTACAGCTTGGGCTGCCACTCTGGAGGGCACAAGTCATAAGCCTCGGCAGTTTCTGTGTATTGTTAAGCCTGCAGGTGCACAGAACGCAAAAGTGATAGATTCCTGGCAAAGCGTCTGCCAAGATTTCAAAGGATATATAGAAAAGCCTGGGTGCCCAGGCAGAAACCTGCTTCAGGGATAGAGCCACCACAGAGAACCTCTACTAGGGAAGGGCTAAGGGGAATTGTCGAGTTGGATCCCCCACACAGAGTCCCCAGTGGTGAACTGTGTGGATCTGGGAGAAGTGGATCAACACCCTCTAGATCCAAGAATGGTAGGCCTACCAGCACCTTTCACCCTGAACCCAGAAAAGCCACAGGGACTCAACAATCTGTGAGAGCAGCTTCAGGCTGAATCCTGCAAAGCAACAGAGGCAGAATTGCCCAAGACCTTGGGAGCCTGTCTCTTGCATCTGTTTGCCTTGGATGTGGGACATGGAGTTAAAGAAGATACTTTTGAGTTCTAAGATGTAATGGCTGCCCTGCTGGGTTTTGAACTTGCATGGGGCCTATAACTCCTTTCTTTTCAGGACAGTGAGCATAGTGTCCTCTTCACCCATCATATAGTGAGTTAGCTAGACCTTACTCATCATCTTATTGCTGTTTTTTTAGACTAGTTTCTTTAGACTATTTTATTGCTGTCTCTTTGGACTATTTTCAGTATCAGCTTTAGTTCAGTTCTACAAACAAACATTTTGTAGATAAGACGGCAAAACATTTATTGAGAGAGGAAAAAGGAGAATGCAGAAATCATAGTGTTATGCTTGATACCTGTGAAAGAAAAGTGGAAAGAAAGGAAGGTTTAGTAAGACGAACTTCATATTGCTTTATCATTCCAAGAAAGCTTTGGCCAGTGCTATGGGGCTTCAAGTTAAAGTCAGCCGTTGGCTAATTTATTCCTTTTGGAATGAGAATGCTAACCTATGTTACCATTACATCTTATAACCAACTTGTTTTTTATTTTACAGGCTCATAGGTGGAAGAGATTGGCCTTGTCTCAGATAAGACTTTGGACTTTTGATTTAATTCTGGAATGAGTTAAGACTTTGAGGAACTATTGGGAAGGCATGATTATATTTTGCAATATGAGAAGGACATAAAATTTGGAAGGGGCCAGGAGTAAAATGATATAGTTTAAATACTTGGGTCCTCTCAAATTTCCTGATGAATTGTAGTTCAATGGATTGATAGGGAGGGAAACACTTTTAAACTCATTCTCTGAGGGCCGCATTACCTTGTCACTAAAACCAGACAAAGACACAACAGCAACAAAAAACACTACAGGTCAATATCTCTGATGAATATAGATGCAAGAATCTTCAGGCCGGGTGCGGTGGCTCATGCTTGTAATCCCAGCACTTTGGGAGGCCGAGGCAGGTGGAGCACGAGGTCAGGAGATGGAGACCACGGTGAAACCCTGTCTCTACTAAAACTACAAAAAATTAGCCGCGCGTGGTGGCGGGCGCCTATAGTCCCAGCTACTCGGAGAGGCTGAGGCAGGAGAATGGCGTGAACCCGGGAGGCAGAGCTTGCAGTGAGCCGAGATTGTGCCACTGCACTCCAGCCTGGGCGACAGAGCAAGACTCCGTCTCAAAAAAAAAAAGAATCTTCAACAAAATACTAGCAAATAGAATTCAACAACACAAAAAAATTCAGCATCATCAAATGGGATTAATCCCAGTGATGCAAGGATGGTTCAATATAAACAAATCCATAAATATCACATCAATAGAATCATGAACAAAATTTGTATGGTCATTTAAATAAAATCTGAAAAAGTATTTGAAAAAAATTAACATCTCATCCTGGTAAAAACTTTCAACCAATTGGGTATAGAAGGAACACACTGTAATATGATAAATGCTGTATGTGACAAGCCCACAGCTAATTTCATACTGAATGGGGAAAAATGGAAAGCCTTTCCACTAACACCTGAAACAAGAAAAGAATGCCCACCTTAACCACTTTTATTAAACATAGTACTGTAACTCCTAAGCAGAGCAATTAGACAAAAGAAACAAAATACATCTAAATTAAAATGGAAGAAGTCAAGTTAGCTTTGTTTGCAGATGAAATAATCTTATATTTCAAAAAACCTAAAGACTCTACCAAAAAAACTCTTAGAATTGATAAACAAATTTAGTAAATTTGTAGTATACAAAATGAACATACAAAAATCAGTAGTATTTTTATACATATTTTTATACATACACCATTTTATACACACACCATATACATACACAACAGTGACCAATCTGAAAAAGAAATAAGAAAGCATTCCCACTTCAAATAGCCAAATAGAATTTAAAATACCTAGGAGTCAATTTAACCAAAGACATGAAACTTACATACAAGAAAAACTATAAAACACTGATGAAAGAAATTGAAGAGGACACAAAAAATGGAGAGTTATTTCATGCTCATGGATTAGAAGAATTAATATTGTTAAAATGACAATACTACCAAAGCAATTTACGGACTAAGTGCAATCTCTATCAAAATATCAATGACAGTATTTACAGCAATAGAAAAAAAAATCCTAAAATTCATGTGGAACCACAAAATATCTTGAATAGACAAAGCAATCCACAACAAAAAGAGGAAAGCTGGTGGGGTATCACACAAACTGACTTCAAAATACTCTACAAAGCTATAGTAACCAATTCAACATAATAATGACATAAAAAGAGACCCATAGACCACTGGAAGAGTTAGAAACCCAGACTACATCCTTGCACTTGCAGCCAACTCATTTTCAACAAAGGCACTAGAAATGTATAATAAGGAAAGAACAGTTTTTTTTTTTTTCAATAAATGATGCTGGGAAAACTGGATATCCATATGCAGAAGAATGAAACCAGACCCCTATCTCTCACCACATAAAAAAATCAAATTAAAATGGATAAAAGACTTAAACCTAAGACCTGAAACTATGAATCTACTAGAAAAAAATTATTGGTGAAATGCTTCAGGGCATTGGTTTGTGCAAAGATTTGGAGAGTTAGCGCTCAATAATGTAGGCAACCAAAGCAAAAATAGACAAATGGGATTATATAAAACTGAAAAGCTTCTATACATGAAAGAAAATAATCAACGAAATAAGGAGAAAACCCACAGAACAGGAAGAAATATTTGCAAACCGTTCATCTGACAATAGATTAATACCCAGAATATGTAAAGATTTCAAGCAACTCAATAACAAATAAATAATCCAGTTAAAAAATCGGAAAAAGTTCTGAATAGACATTTCTCAAAAGAAGGCGTACAAATGGCCAACAGTCATATGAAAAATGTTCAACCTCATTAATCATCAGAGAAATGCAAATCAAAACTACAATAAGATATCATCTTACTCAGTTAAAATGGCTTTTATCCAAAGACAGGCAGTAACAGATACTGGTGAGGATGTAGAGAAAAGGGAACTCCCATACACTGTTGGTGGGAATGTAAATTAGTATAGCCAAGCAGAGAACAGTATGAAGATTCCTTAAAAAATTAAAATAGAAATACCATATGCTTCAGCAATCCCACTACTGGGTATATATCCAAAAGAAAGAAAATCAACATATCAAGGAGATATCTGCTCTTTCGTGTTTATTACAGCACTATTCGCAATAGCCAAGATATGGAATCAACCTAAGTATCCACCAATGGATGATAAAAGCTAGTGTTTGACAGATCAGTAGGATGGACTACAGCTTGCTATAATATATTGGAAACTATTTTAGCTATTTCAAAATAACTAGAAGAGAATAATCCAAACCATCCTTATTATTAGCAGAGAATGTTTCTAGCATAAAGAAAATACAAATATTTAAGGTGATAGATATCTTAATTACAGTAATTTGATTTTTACAAATTATATGAATGTATTAAATTTTCACATGTGGCTAGGCATGGTGGCTCATGCCTGTAATCCCAGCACTTAGGGAAGCAGAAGTGGGAGGACTGCTTGAGTCCAGGACTCTGAGGCTGCAGTGAGCTATGACTGCACCATTACACTCCAGCCCAGGTGACCAGAGATTCTGTCTCTAAAAAAAAAACAAAGTAAAATAAAATATAACACAATTTGAAACCATTTTTACATGTACCCCAAAATATTTACATCAGTTATGTCTCAATAAAAATAAGAAAGAAGATACAAAAACAAACACAATATTATTTTGAACATGAAGAAATGCATATATATTTTAGCATAAATATATATTTGTAAAGCATTAGGTATGTGTGCATGTATAACAATTGCATGAAATAAAATGTGTATGATTTGATACATTAATTATGTATTCAATTTATAATCAAGTAATGTCTCTATGTTTATATTGGATTTCTTGACCCAGATATTCCCATCAAATTTAATTTCACCCTGATAAATGTAGCTATTCACATTACAGTTAAAATTACCTATTAAAAAAGTTGCTGGGCTCAGTGGCTCATGCCTGTAATCCCAACCCTTAGGGAGGCCAAAGCAGGGGGATCATCTGAGGTCGGGAGTTCGAGACCAGCTTGATCAAAATTAGCTGGGCGTGGTGGCGCATGCCTGTAATCCCAGCTACTCTGGAAGGCTGAGACAGAAGAATCACTTGAACCCGGGAGGTGGAGGTTGCGGTGAGTCGAGATCGTGCCACTGCACTCCAGCCTGGCTAACAAGAGCGAAACTGGGTCTCAAAAAAAAAAAAAAAAAAGCCAAGTCCATTAATGCTTATATATGAAAGATGGGAATTTTAGTATATATTTTAATTACATATATATATTGGACTTCTCTTTGATAACTACAAAGAGCAAATAAATATTAAATAAGGTGCAATAGTTGTTGTTAGAAATATTGCTAAGTTTAAGACAGAAACCAGAAACCATGGCATCAAAATCTTTCTCTGTCACAATCAAATGTGTCATATAAAATCTGTCATATAAAACCTCTTAACCTTTTAAAATCATAGTTTATGTTCCTCCTGTAGAAAGGAGGGATATTTGTAAAGTTACATGTTTGTGATAAGAACAAAATAAGATAATATATATGAAAGTATATGATATATAGTATATAGTAAGACTTAAAAACAGCAATTTTCATTTTATTAAAAACATTGAAATATTGGAGATAGGAGACTTTTAGGGTAAACTTTTATCTTTATCAATTTCAGACTGCTTTTTATATGGGGCACACCTAAAATAATTTTAATATATTTAGCATCCTATCAATTCAAAAATACATATAACTATATTAAGGAGTAAAATTTGTCCCTACATAATCAAAAAAACAACATCTTATGTTGTGTAAAAAATGTGTTATGAAAAGAGTAGAGCATTTATAAGGTCACTGGAGTCAAAAAGAAAAGTAAAAATCAGAAGCAAGTTAGTATGCAATTAATAAAGACATTTTAATAGATAATACATGGTTATCTTAAGCTGTCATATTGAGCTGTGTTGGTGCTCTCTTCCATCCACCAGCCATGAGAGAATATTCAGCAAACAATTTGGTGAATGCTGACTTACTATTTTTTACTTTTTAATTTTTTAAACTTATATTTTAGGTTCAGAGATACATGTTATATATATATGCTATATGTGTAAATTGCATGTCATAGGGGGCTGATTTACAAATAAATTGTATCACCCAGATAATAAGCATGGTACCCAATAAGTTTTTGATCCTCACCCTCCTCCCACAAGCCACCCTCAAGTAGGCCCCAGTGTCTGTTCCCTTCTTTGTGTCCATATGCGCTTGATGCTTAGCTTCCATTTATAAGTGAGAACACATGGTGTTTTGTTTTTTGTTTCTGCTCCTTTAATTCGCTTAAATAATGGCCTCCAACTTCATCGACGCTGCTGCAGAGGGCTGCATACTATTCCATAGTGTGTATGTACCACATTTTCTTTATCCAGTCTACCATTGACGGGTGTTTAGGTTGATTCCATGTCTTTGCTATTATGAATAGTGCTGCAATAAACATACATATGCATATCATTTGTATTATTGATGGGTTGAATTCTGCTGTAAATTCTTTCAGAAATCATCAGACTGCTTTCCACAATGGCTGAAATAATTTGCATTCCCACCAGTAGTGTATAAGTATTCTCTTCTCTGCAACCCCAACAGTATCTGTTTTAGTTTTTAATAATGTCCATTCTGCCTGCTATTAGTGTCTCATTGTGGCTTTAATTTGCATTTCTTTAGTGATTAGTGACGTTGAGCTTTTTTTCATATGCTTGTAGGTCACGTGGTGTTATGTCTTCTTTTGAAAATTGTCTGTTCATATCCTTTGCCCAAAAAATAAATTGGATAATTTATTTTTTTGCTTGCTGAGTTAAGTTCTTTATAGATTCTTTATACTAGACCTTTGTCACTTGCATAGTTGGCAAATGTTTTTCCCATTCTGTAAGTTGCAGTTGCCTGTTTACTCTGTTGATAGTTTCTTTTGCTGTTCAGAAGCTCATTAGTTTATTAAGTACCATTTGCCAATTTTTGTTTTTGTTGCAATTGCTTTTGACATCATCATCATAAAATCTTTGCCAGGGCCTATATACACAGTGGTATTTCCTAGGTTAACTTCTAGGGTTTTTATAGTTTTAGGTTTTATATTTAAGTCTTTGATCTATCTTGAGTTGATTTTTGCATATGGTGTAAGGAACAGTTTCAGCTTCAATCTCCTGCATGTGGCTAGTCTGTACCCCAGTACCATTTGTTGAATAGGGAGTCCTTTCTTCATTGCTTGTTTTTGTCAACTTTGTTGAAGATCAGATGGTTATAGGTTTGTGGCATTATCTCTGAGGTCTCTATTCTGCTCCATTGGTCTATGTGTCTGCTTTTTAAATATTTATTTATTTATTTATTTATTTATTTACCAGTTCCATGCTGTTTTGGTTACTGTACCCTTGTAGTATAACCTGAAGTCAGGTAATGTGATGTCTTCAGCTTTATTCTTTTTGCTTAGGATTGCCTTGGGTATTCCGGCTCTTTTATGGTTTCAAATGAATTGTAACAGTTTTTTCCTAATTCTGTGAAGAATCATTGGCAGTTTGATAGAAATAATATTGAATCCATAAATTGATTCTTGCAGTATAACCATTTTAATAATATTGGGTCTTCTTATCCGTGAGCATGGAACGTTTTTTCATTTATTTGTGCTATCCCTTATTTCTGTGAGTGGTGTTTTGTAATTGTTATTGTAGAGATATCTTGCCTCTTTGGTTAGGTATTTTATTTTTTTTGTGGCAATTGTGAATGAGATGGTGTTCTTGATTTGGTTCTCAGCTTGTATGTTGTTGGTGTGTAGGCATGCTATTGATTTTGATATCCAGAAATTTTGCTGAAGTTGTTTATCAGATCAAGGAGCTTCTGGGCAGAGGCTGTGGACTTCTAGATATAGAATCGTATCATCTGCATACAGGAATAGTTTGAGTTCCTCTCTTCCTATTCGGATGATTTTTTTTTCTCTTGCCTGATTACTCTAGCCAGGTTTTCTAGTGCTTTATTGAATAAGAGGGATGAGAGAGGGCATCCTTATCTTGTTCCAGTCTTCAAGGGGAATGTTTCAGCTTTTGTTCATTTAGTAGGATGTTGGATATGGGTTTGTCATAATGGCTCTTATTATTTTGAAGTATGTTCCTTCAATTCCTAGTTTGTTGAGGGTTTTTCACATAAAGGGATGTTGAATTTTATTGAAAGCCTATTCTACATCTGTTGAGATAATCATGTGGTTTTCATTTTTAGTCCTGTTTATATGATGAATCACATTTATTGATTTGCATATGTTGAACCAATGAATCTTGCATCAAAGCCACTTGATTATAGTGAACTAGCTTTTTAATGTGCTGCTGGATTTGATTTGCTAGTATTTTGTTGAGTATTTTGGTATTTATGTTTGTCAAGAATATTGGCCTGAAGTTTTTGTTGTTGTTGTTGTGTCCATGCCAGGTTTTGACAAGAGAATGATGACAGTCTTCATAGAATGAGTTAGGGAGGAGTCCCTTCTCTTCAATTTTTTGGATAGTTTCTGAAGGAATGGTATCAGCTCTTCTGTATACATCTGGTAGAATTTGGCTGTGAATCCATCTGGTCCTGGGCTTTTTTTTGGTTGGCAGGCTTCATATCGCTGATTTAATTTTGGAAATCTGGAAACTGGTCTGTTCAGGGATTTAACTTCTTCCTGGTTCAGTCTTGAGAGGTTGTGTGTATCCAGAAATGTATCAATTTCTTCTAGGTTTTCTAGCTTGTATGCATAGAGGTTTTCAAGGTAGTCTCCGAAGGTTTTTTGTATTTCTGTGATGTCAGCGATGACATCCTCTTTGTCAATTCTAATTGTGTTTATTTGGATCTTCTTTATTTTTTCTTTATTATTCTAGCTAGTGGTTAATCCATCTTATTATTTTTTTCAAAAAAAAGCCTTTAGATTCTTTGATTTTTTGTAATTTTTTTTGCCTCTCAATGACCTTCAGTTCAGCTTTGATTTTGGTTATTTCTTGTCTTCTGCTAGCTTTGGGGTTGATTTGTTCCTGTTTCTCTAGTTCCTCTGATTGTGATGTTAGGTTGTTAATTTGAGATTTTTCTAACTTTTTGATGTGAGTTTTTCATGTCATAAACTTGCCTCTAACACTGCCTTAGCTGTATTCCAGAAATGCTTTTATGGTGTATCATCATTCTCATTAATTTGAAATAATTTGTTTGTTTCTGCTTTAATTTCACTGTTTACCCAGAGGTCATTCAGGAGCAGGTTGTTTAATTTGCATAAAATTCTATAGCTTGGGGCTATCTTCTTGGTATTGATTTCTATTTTTATTGTGCTATGGTCTGAGAGCACGATTGGTACAATTTCTTTCTTTTTGAATTTTCTGAATTGTTTTAAGACAAATTGTGTGGTCAATTTTAGAATATGTGCTATGTGCAGATGACAACAATGTGGATTCTGCTATTTTTTGATGGAGAATTCTATAGATTTCTATTAGGTCTATTTGGTCAAGTGTTGAGTTCAGGTCCCGAATATCTGTTAGCTTTCTGCCTTGGTAATCTAATACTGTCAGTGTTGTGTAGAAGTCGCCCACTATTATTGTGTGATTATCTAAGTCTCTTTGTGGGTCTCTATGAACTGGCTTTATGAATATGGATGCTCCTGTATTGGGTGTGTATACAGTTAGGAAAGTTATGTCCTTGTTGAATTAAGCCCTTTACATTATGTAGTGTCTTTCATTGTCTTTTTTGATCATTTTTGGTTTAATGTCTGTTTTGTCTGAAATTAGCATATAAACCCCTGCTTTTTTCTGTTTTCTGTTTGCTTGGCAGATTTGTCTTCATTCCTTTACTTTGAGCCTATGGGTGCCGTTGTATATGAGAAGACTCTTTTGAAGACATTATACCATTGGGTCTTGCTTCTTTTTCCAGTTTGCCACCTTGTGCCCTTTAATTGAGGCATTTAGCCAATTTACATTCAAGGTTAGAATAGATGTGTGCAGATTTGTTCCTGTCATCATGTTGTTAGCTGGCTACTATGAAGACTTATTTTTGTGGTTTCTTTACAGTGTCACTGGTCTATATTCTTAAGTGTGTTTTTGTAGTGTCTGGTAATGACCTTTACTTTTCATGTCTATGCTCCCTTTAGGACCTCTTGTAAGGCAGGTCTGGTGATAATAAAATCCCTTAACATTTGCTTTTTCTGAAAAGGATCTTATTTCTCCTTTGATTATGAAGCTTAGTTGGCTGAATATGCAGCTATTGGTTGAAAATTCTTTTCTTTAAGAATGCAGAATATAGATCCCCAGTCTGTTGTGCCTTGTAGGGTTTCTTCTGAAAGATCCACTGTTAGCCTGATAGAGTTTCCTTTAGTTGTTACTTGCCACTTCTCTCTGGCTGCCTTTAACATTCTTTTTCTTTCATTTCGACCTTGGAGAATCTGACGATTATGTGTCTTGGAGATAGTTGTCTTGTATGGTATCTCACGGGAGTTTTCTACATTTCCCGAATTTGAATGTTGGCCTCTCTACTGAGGTTGGGAAAAGTTTTATGGATGATATTGTGGAGTATGTTTTCCAACATATTTGAAAGTTGTTTGCTTTCTCTCCCTGTCATTCAGGGACAGCAAAGAGTTGTAGATTTGGTCTCTTTAGATAATCCCATATTTCTCAGATGTTTTGTTCATTGTTCTTTATTGTTTTTTCTTCATTTTTGTCTGACTGATTATTTTTTCGAACAGCAGGTCTTTTAGCTCTGAGATTATTTTTTCTCAGCTTATTCTATTCTGCTGTTAATACTTGCTATTGTATTCTGAAATTCTGGTAGTGAGTTTTCAGCTTTATCAGCTCAATTTGGTTCCTTCTTAAAATAGCCATTTCATCTTTCATCTCCCATATTGTTTTATTATATTCCTTTTTTGTACTCAGGCTTATCAGCCTGGGCAGGCCAATGGCAGGCTCTGGGCTAGAGCTTTCCATTCAGCCTTTGACAATGGCAGTGGTGGTGGCACTGGGCAGGGTTGGCATCTCTGGTGTCAGTGTGCATGTCTGCACCCACCGTGGTGTCAATGTGGGTACAGGGCACTGGTGGGCATGGGGCTGGTGACTTTTATGCATACATTCATGCCAGCAGCAATGGTGGCATGGTGTGGGGCTTAGGGGCCACTCATGTCCCTGTGCTTCTTCCTGCCGGTAATGTGGCAAAATGGTACAGCAGCAGGGTGAGGAGTGAGTTCACTCACTGTGGTAGCAATGGCACAGTAGGGTTCACACACACACACCAGCCAATGTGGAAGGGGAGGCAAGGCCTGTCCATGCACATGCGAGCAGCAAAGCAATGAAGTGGTGGCCATGGGTGAGTTTGTGCCGGCAGAGCTGCATGGGGGAAGCGGCAGTTGGGGAAAGGTGCAGGTGGGCTCATGTCTGTTGGCAGGGGCCACGCTGCTGGAGTTCTCCAATAGTCAGATGCTGTCTGCCAGCACAGGAGTTAGGATGTGGGTCCCTGGATGCACCAAGGCTGGACATCTGAGGCTGCCTGCTCACGCAAGCAGGCACCACCAGCCTGGAGCCCTGGAAGAGGCCAGCAGACAGAAGCGTGCTCATGTCAAACTGGCCCCATCTCACCAGCAAAATCACCCTACTCTGCTGAGGTCCAACAGTTCCCCCAAGGTTAGAGTGTCCTTGGTGAGCGTTGTGAGCCTTGGGGGATAGGTGTCCCAGGCTGTGCTCCCTGCAGATATTCCCACTGCAAGCCCTCTGGGCTCCACACAGGCTAGAGTCCTGCCTGTACCACCTGTCTAAGCAGCCTCCCTGCCAGCTCAAGTGTCTGTGGGGGCCTTGGGGTTTCCTACTGTCAGGATTCCAGAGATCCATGGTAAGAGTGGGTTGCTCCTCACCTGCTTGACTCATCCCTACCCCAGGAGGCACTGGGGACTAGTAAAAAGTCCCAGTGTATGTTACCCTTATACAACATTCCCAGCTTCCTCCCCACTCACAGCATCTGTGTCCTCCCTACGTCCAGCTTCATTCTCTTCCTCACATCCTGGTCCCTCTGTCTTAGATGTTCCTCCTAGCTGCCTCTACTCAACCATCTTGCTGACAAAATATTTAAAAATAATAAAAAAAGAAAATGTACCATCATATGTTTATATTTCAGAGCACATTCATCCTTTCTAAAAGTTATTTTGTATGATAAAATAGACAAAACAATACAATTAGGTCTTCTGAGTGTTAAATGAAATAATGTTGCAAACAGCCCAGCACTACCCTGAAATTGGTAGTAATATATTAATTCCCTCTACCTCTAATGTTATATTTGGTACTGGTCTGGTGGATTTTATCAGCACAAGATAGTTATATATATTATTGAAAATAAATAAATTAGCTTTAAGGTTTGGTTATTATTAGTCAAATTCATCAGAGCCTCATTACATTAAAAAACTGTAATTATTATTTTGAGGTCTGTCAAGCTTAACAGCAATTTTTCATATTACAGTTGATCATTACCAAGATTCAGTAGCCTCTTAACTTTCAGTTAAGACATCATGCTCACTTTTTATATAATTCTCTGTTAATCTGTGTTTATTTTTATATATAGGAGGATTGTTCAAATCACAGTGGTAGCAAGAAATAAATATGGTAATAATTTCCATATTACATTTTGAGTTATGTTTTCTACTTAAAATTATGTATCTGAGAACTAAAATTGTACATACTTCCTGTCTTTAGTAAATTTTAACTCATGGCATATTGGAAGATTTTTACTTTGTATACCTTAGATAAAGAAACTAGGGCCCTAAGGTTTTTACATATGTAGGGATCATGTAGGAAGATTCTGTCTCATTTGTACGTGACAGACATCCTCCAGATGTAGGCAGTAGTACAGGTTAAGATGAAATAAAAGACACAAATGTTAGCCTTCTCAGGCAGTCCTTATTAGATTCCAATTATTAGAGCAGGTTTTGCAATCTAGGCTAAAGGTACAAACTCATTTCACATGGGCCAAAAACAGTCACTGAGGTTAATGACTTTTTGTCATTACTAACCTGACTCAAATCTGAACTGGTGACCTAGAAGTAAAAGACTGTGTATGCCACAAATCCCCTGATTGCTTTCTCTAATTTATATCTTAATTTTTTTTACTTATAATAAGTGATAGCATCAAACTCTTAAAATTGTATGTGAAATCATTTTATAAACCATTTACTTCAAGGTATAATTGTCATATTTAATATGTACCTGTTGTTAATACATATTGTCTTCCAGAATTTCAAAAATGCATATTTTCCTAAATTTTTCCTGGTGGCATTTGCATATCTTTTTCAAATGGTTCTATAGAATTACAATCACTGCTGTCTATAGCAGTCAGATAAATCCAGTACCTTCTTAAATAATATATATGTTGCTTATTGGTTATAATTGACTTTTCCACTAGTGATTGGAGCTGGTTTGTTGCATTTTTAACTATTGTGTGAAGGCAATTCCTTCATCAGGCAAGTATTATAGATGTACATTCTGTTAACTCCTGCCAGTGCTGCTGTTGATTCAAGTTTCATCCAAGTATTTCCCTCAAGTTAAAAAAGTAATTTGTTATTGTAGGTATCTTCCAAAGACAATAGAAATGTCTGCTTGGAATTGAGATTTAATTCATTCATAAAACAAAAACAGCAAAAAAAGGAATTTGAACAGAGATTATTTCACACTTAGAAAACCCAGCATCTTCTGTTGTATAATATTTGGGAGGGAATACACAGGTATGCACCTAATTTAGTTAGTAGAAGCAAATGTAATAGATGCTACCATATATTATTCCTTAAAATATGTATTATTCCTTAAACATACATTACATATACCAGGATTGAATAATGCTTCTGTTCTTTCTTGTCCTCTTTCTCTTCCTTTTCCTTCTGTGTACAATTGTGAGTGAAGTGCTATTGCTGTCCTGTTGAGATTATTTGAAATAAACAACTTGTCCCAGCTACTCGGAGAGGCTGAGGCAGGAGAATGGCGTGAACCCGGGAGGCGGAGCTTGCAGTGAGCCGAGATTGCGCCACTGCACTCCAGCCTGGGCGACAGAGCGAGACTCCGTCTCAAAAAAAAAAAAAAAAAAAAAAAGAAATAAACAACTTGAAGAGAACAGTTCCCCTATCATCAACAAAGCATAACTTTCCTGGATTCAAGTATTTGCAGAAATGTGTGTGTTATGCGTGTGTCTATACATAAATGCATGTGCTCCTAGGTGTTGGAGACAGAGACAGGTGCTACTGGAGATCGCAATCATTCATTTTTCTAGTATCATCAATAAAACCACATGCTAGAATATTGCAGGAAAATAAGATTCTCTCTATCTGTAGACTAATTTCTCTCTAAAATAAATATGTAAGGCATTGATAGGACTTAATGTTTCAAGTTTGCTTTCAAGATCATTAAGCTACTGGAAATTTTGTAAAGCAATTGCAGACATCTACAGTATGAGCATCACTCTACAAATGACATTTTTCTTCTTCTTCTTTGTTTTTTTTGTTTTTGTTGTTGTTGTTTTTGAGACAGAGTCTCGCTCTATTGCTGAGGCTGGAGTGCAGTGGTGTAATCTCAGCTCACTGCAGCTTCTGCCTCCCAGGTTCAAGTGATTCTCCTGCCTCAGCATCCTGAGTAGCTGGGACTACAGGCACACGCCACCATGCCCAGCTAATTTTTGTATTTTTAGTAGAGACGGAGTTTCACCATGTTGGCCAGGACAGTCTCGATCTCCTGACCTTGTGATCCACCCACCTCAGCCTCCCAAAGTGCTGAGATTACAGGCATGAGCCACTGCGCCCAGCTGAGATTCTTCTTTTTGAAAATTTTAGGGCCATTAAGAGATAAAAAAAAAAAGCCACAGTCACGACAGCAACAAAAACATAAATACTAATATCATACTTCCATATGCATATCCATATTCCGATGTACAGTGAAACAAAATTATGAGTTGGTCTACCACATTTTTTTGGTAACAGTTTACATTTATGTCCATATCTGGTCTTAAAAATTAGATATCCAAAAGAGCAGAGGCTCCTTATTGAAATTAGTCAACCCGCTTCCATGTATTCCATTATATTAAAAACTGATAATCCTGTTTTGTATATATGATGCTATAACATCTATACCGTATGACATAAATTGCTGGACATTCTCTTAAGAACTTTGGTATAAAGAATAAACCTTGCCTTCATAGAGCAAACCAAAGATATTCTGTCTTAGGCATGTGGAGAAAAAAATTGGATGAGCTCAGAGAAAAAATATAGCCTTATTATACTTGGGCACCTCAGGGCTAAAGTTGACTGAAACAGAAAGGGATATCTTTAGTCTGGTGAAAATAATAAATATTTAATTAGGTTGAAGGGATGCACTAGCAATCAGCAGAGTAGACTGACAGTTGGGATTCTGTCAGAAGATTGTCAAGTACTATATTACTCAAGAGTGACATGAAATCAAGAACTGAATGACAGTAGTTGACAGAAATGTAATTCTTAAGAAATGTATCTTTAAATCTCTAATTAAGCATGATGGCAAGCATAAGCAAGGATAACCTAATGAGAAGCAAAGAATATGTGTTCTCATTCCAACTTTATCTTTTTTAGGGCTATTCAAGTAAGTTAATAGAACTTTGTGAAATGAGGTAGATGCTTATATGTGCTTTGTAAAAGCTTTAAATTGACAGAATACTCTGGCCAAAAATCAGATAATCAACTGTTTTGCAATTTAGTTGTGTAGTGCAATTGTTAAATTGATGAAATGTTTAAACTGAAAGAAGAAAAGAAAGGAAAATTTACTGAAATCAAGAAAGTTGTGTTTTAAAAGCATAGAATGTGTCTAAGACATTGTACGTAATATAAAAGTGCTGCTGAGACTACTACTAACACTATTACTATTAGGATTATTATTCTTTCCTCATCACAATAAACCACTGAGACTGGCATCATCTTCATTTTATAGACATGTAAATGGAAGTTAGTGACAACAAAGGCATGTCATTGCTACATTCATTCATATAATGGTTGTGTATTTGCTGTGCCTGAAATTGTCCTTTAAGAGTTATATTCTTACTTGTTAGACAAAATAATCACTAGTGAGTTTTCAGAGGATATTTAGAATGTTTGTTTCTTATATTTGGAATCAGAAGATTGTTTTAAAAACTATATGCATCTTTTATGCTATATTTAGTAATGTAAGTTTTTAAGGCTGTAAGTTTGTCTTGAGCACATTACATTAACTTGCATTAGCTATTCAAATAAATAAACTTAGAAAAAGTGAACAGTAAGAAGAGTAGAAGGAAATAATGAAGATATTAAAAGAAACGAATTAATTTGTTAAATTCATTAAATAACTTTCTCAGAGGAAAATTAACAAAATGTTTATGCAATGAGAGAAAAACAAATAAGATTAAAGCTATCAAAGGAGAAACTAAATATATAATGAAGTGCACATTAAATATGTACAGCATTTTATCAATTAATCTTACTTTCATAAACAGGTTTAAAAAATAAAAAAGAGAAACAGGCACAGCAGCAAGATAAATGTTTGAAATTCCAAGAGAATAATTTGCCAAATTGTATGGAAATATATTTGACTACTTGAAAAAAATGAATAATTGACTAAAAAAATTACCATTGACAATTTGTCAAAAGAGATAAGACTAAAATTGAATACTAAAGAGTACACAATTCGGCCGGGCGCGGTGGCTCACGCTTGTAATCCCAGCACTTTGGGAGGCCGAGGCGGGCGGATCACGAGGTCAAGAGATAGAGACCATGGTGAAACCCCGTCTCTACTAAAAATACAAAAAATTAGCCGGGCGTGGTGGCGGGCGCCTGTAGTCCCAGCTACTCGGAGAGGCTGAGGCAGGAGAATGGCGTGAACCCAGGAGGCGGAGCTTGCAGTGAGCCGAGATTGTGCCACTGCACTCCAGCCTGGGTGACAGAGCGAGACTCCGTCTCAAAAAAAAAAAAAAAAAAAAAAAAAAGAGTACACAATTAATCCTAAAATGGCAGGAAAGAAAAAAAAGGAACAAAGAATAAATAGCCCTGTTAAGAAACAAATAGCAAGATGATTATGTAACACAAGAAACACCAGTCACATTAATGTAAATATTCTAAACTCCAAGTAAAAGTTCAAAAAAGATTAAATAAGAGAAGAATATCCAATTATAGGTGAAAAATGTTTTCAATTTAAGGACACAGTTTAGAAAAGTAAGAGTTAAAAATTACATATATATAATCTTGTACAAATTAATATTGTTTGTTAATTATATATAAATATATAAACCATATATATATACATATATTTGTATTTGAAAACTTTACATAGAAGCAAAGGCCATAGAAAAGTTATTCTACAAATAATACTGTTGTATTGAAGGTTCAACAACTGGACCTTGGGCTATGGTATAGGGGGAAATAATAACATTCCCCATTAACATAGACACTACAATTCTTAAGAAAATAATAGCAAACCAAATTGATCAATACATAATAATGTTAATACATCACAAATAATTGGGCTTATCAAAGTCATGCTAGTTTGGTTTAACATTTAAAACTCAATCAATGTAATTCACCATTTATTCCTAACAAAGATCATATGTATGAAGATCTAAATCGATAAAGAAAAGCATTAAAAAATGTATCATTCATTCATGACTAAATATGCACATGCAAAACAAAAGAGATAGTAACTAAAATTGGGGAGAACTTCCCCTACCTAGTAAAGGTCATCTTTGAGAAAGAAAAATCTATAGCCATCATTACACTTAATGCTGAAAAACAGAACTTGTTATCTGTAATATCAGCAACAAGGCAAGGATATATGCTCTCATCACTTTTCTTCCCTATTGTACTAGAGGGCGTAGCCAGAGAAATAAAGCAAGACAAGGATTAAAGGCTAAACAATTTGAAAGGAAAAGAAACAAAACTTTCTTTACTCACAGATGATATAAAATATGCATAGAAAGCCTAAGATACTAGAATTTATAAATAAATTTCTAGATCATAGTATATAAGGTAAATATGCAAAAATATATTTCTGTACACTAGTAACAAATAACAAAAATAAATTTTTAATTACCATATACAATATCTTGACCAACAGGAAGTACTTAAAATCAATTTAACAAAACATATTCAAGACTATTTCACTGAAATTTACAAAATGTCACTAAAAGCTACTTAATAAAATACAAATAAGATGGACACATATATGAATTTTAGGGAGTGGAAAGTTCTGTGTTGTTATGATGTTAATTCTACTAAAATTGATCTATGGATCCGACAAGATTTCATTCAAATTCTCAGAATTAATATGATGACTCATGAAAAGAACCTCAACTACCCAAAACAATTTTTAAAATAAAATATGTCAGAGGACTTCTAATAATTGATTTAAAGACATACCTTAAAGCTACACTGATCAAGTGAATCTTGTATTTGTATTAGGAGAGACATATAGATCAATGGAACAGAATGAAGAGTACAGAAATGGAGTCAGGCATATAGTTTTAAATACTTTTGAAAAAGGCACCAAAATCATTCAATGGGGAAAGTGCTTTTCAAAAAATAATGTAGATGAACAGGATATTTTGCTAAAAAATAAACTTTGACTTTTAACTCACACCATACTTGTTATTTGATCCCAAATATCCTCTCCTTGGTACCTACAAAAAAGCCATGAATACATATAACTATAGAGAGATATGTAAAAGAATGCCTGTAGAAACGTCATTCATAGTAGCCAAGAATTGTAAACAACCCAAGTGTCCATCAACATATGAAAAGAAAAATATCGTGAAGTATCCATACAGTGCCATGCATTACATCACAAAAATGACATAAGCTGCTAATACACAGAAAAATACAGATGGAGTTCAAACATACTGAAAAAAATAAAGCCATGCACAAAAGACTGGAAACTGTATGTTTCCACTTTTTTTATATTCATGAGTAAGTAAAATTAATTCCCAGTTAAAAAAAGCACATCAGTGATAGTCTGAGGCCACAACTGAGGGAAACTGACTACAGAGGGTAGGAGAAAACTTTTTGGGATGATAGAAATATTACATTTCTTCATTATGGTGATGGTTACAAAAGTGTATACCTTCGTCAAAACATAACAAAATGGGTGCCTTTTATTATGTGTAATTATAACTCAAAAGGTTGCTTAAAAATTGATGATGTGTGTGAGGGTAGTAGCCAATTTTGGAGTGATGTTTTGGGTAGGTGAGAGGCGTTGAGGTATAGTGTACAAGTTGGGGGGATTGGATTTAGAAAGAAGCACATTTTCTCTATGATAAGCACAAAGATCTCAGAGTAAGTAAGGATGGTTAAAAGGAAAGTAAGATTTTCAAAATTACTTGTTTGCTCAATTAAAGATGAGATGGATTTTGATGTAGAAGTACAGGAAGACTGAGAAAAGAAGATACAGAAAAGAATAGGAATATGATTTAACAAGAGAAGTATGAAGTAGCAACCAGAACCAATGGTCCACGTTAAGCGTGGGGTCATTAAATCAGTCAGCTGTTTGTATGTTTTCTATAGCCACGTTGAACAGATTTTAGAAGAAGTTTGGAGTAAGGAGACATTGAAAAGTAACTTGAGTTTAATGTGAATTGATTTATTGTTTATTTATGTGTTCAGTCAGGTGAGTAAACAGAGCAAAGAGAGAGGATTGGCTTTACAAAGAAGCAGAATTTATCTTTGCTTCTTTTTCAGCAAAAATGAGGGCAGGTCACGATGACTGATGCCTGTAATTCCAGAACTTTGGGAAACTGAGGCAGGAGGATGGCTTGAACCCAGGAGTTCCAGACAAGCCTGGGCAACATGGGGAAATCCTGTCTCTACAAAAAATAAAAATAAAAAATGAGGTGGGGGGATCGCTTGAGCCTGTGAGGTTGAGGCTGCAGTGAGCTGTGATCATGCCACTGCACTCCTGCCTGGTGACAGGAGTGAGATCCTGTCTCAAAAAAAAGAAAAGAAAAAATGAGAATATAAACATAGGATTGATTATAATCATGAACAAAGAACCATACTATCTAAACCAGCTGAGCAAGGAAATAGTAGAACAAAAGGGGTGATCAAACAGTAAAAAATTGTCAGGGCCAATAGATCCATGCAGTCCACCTGAAAAATTAGCAAAAATGGTTTTAAAATATAGGAGATAAAAAACAGCAGAATAATTGAATTTGAAAAATATAAAAATGACAAGGTTAATTACCGCTATTATCTGGGATCAGTGCAAGGTTGTGGCTCCAGTACCAACAGACTGGATGAACAAGTAACCCGGCCCCTCTGTACCTCAGTTGGTTCATCTTCCCATCTATCTCTGTCACTCAGATCTTCATGTTCTAAGCATAATAATTGTACCTAAATCTTAGGTCTGTTTGTATGGATAAATGAGACAAAGAATATAGGCCACTGTTACATTGTCAAGTAACTTGTCAGTTCTTTGTAAGTTTGCTTTTAAAAAAAATATTTTCTCCTCACTGCCTCCTCTCTCTTATTGTCCTCCTTCTTCTTAATACTAGTATTAGTATTCTTGGATATTATGAGGGCCACTGCTACTTTTTCTACCACTGCTACTCTTTTATATTACTTAAAATTTTGCAGGATTTCTACTAAATTTATAATATATGTCAATGCCTAGTTCCAAAAATTACATGCCAAAAACAAAGATTTCCTAGTAATTATGTTGTACTGTGATTATGTAAATGGTATTGCCCCAGTAATAATTTACCAGAATTTTACATACAAAACAGAACACACGTTTGGGAGAAAGTAAATGTATTCCTATTGGTTTAGCACTCTGCAATTGTTCATTTATTAGCATTGCCAGATGTATACTACATTTACATAGGGAAGATTGTTTTTATAACCAACAAGAAAATAGCACATATTAATGAAGAATGATAGGTGATATGGATTAGTATATATTATGAATAATTGTCATTCTTGTTAACACAATAGTCACCAAATTATAGCAATATTGTTTGACATTATTAAAGAAATATTTGAAACACATTGCAAATATCTGGGATAGTATAAAGTTTTTCCAATGCTAACTCTTTCAATCAAAAATTACAATGTAATAGATATCTTTTGGATTGACCTCCACTCATGAACTGGATGCTCAGTGATAAATGTTGGCAGAGTCTATGTATTAGGCAAGATATTAGCATAAGACAATATATACTCAAAAGAATTTAATGTTGCAAATTTAGCAAGGTAGAGAAGATCATTTAATATAGCAAATATTTAAGGAGGTATGTTCAGGAATAAGTTATCAACAAGTACTTAGGTGCAATTGCAGGGAACTTTTAGAATCCTAGGTCTGAAGTGTCAAAGGAAGGATCATTTTATAAGAACCTGGTTGAAAGGTGATGGTTGAAGTAGGCACTTCCAAACAGGAGCTATAAATGTAGAAGAATGCAGCAACTGGCAAAATAGTGTTGAGATAATTAAGGGAAAAATATTATAAAATCCCTGGGTTCTCTTTCCCACTGCCCTCTGATTTCCTATGAACATCTTCCATCCGTCAAATCCAACAAGAGGCCAAAGCGTGAGACACTCCAGGAGATGGATTCTGTAGTTGTCACCTCCAGCACAGCAGAATGAGGCAGAGAAGGCAGAGGATGTTTCTGGGGGAGCCAAACAAAGACACATTAAACCAATAATAATATTCCATTGCTCAAAGGTGGCATGCACAGAATTTCTCAAATCAAGAATATATTCTTACCATCTTTTACCAATGTTATCCTGACAAATGCCACTGCTACTTTTATTTGACAAAAATGTATATGTCAAAACTGGCTTATAAATGACTCTGCATGACAGCCTTAACCTAGGAAGAGTGTCTATGATAGAGAATATTCATGACTTAATACATGTAATTGTTACTTGTTTGTCAGTGGTTAATGGACTCACTAGACGCAAAAGAAAAGCAAGGTTGAGGATTGGTCAAAGTGTATCGGGGAAGGCTAATTTTAGTATAGTCTCAATGAGTGAAAATCTCAAAACGCATATAAATGCTCATCCAAAGTTCCCTACTAAAAAGATATTCTGTGCAATCTGTTGGGCAGAATGATGACTCTGTGTGTATGAATCCTCCACCTTCTTTCTGCCACACAGTGTGCTGTTTACTGTGCTCATGTATAAAGCAGGTGTGGTGTAAAATTAGAAGCTATACATAGTGTGGGCAGCATAGATTCCCCCAGTCAAGTCCTTCATTTTCAGCCTTCAATTTCCTCATAACAGCAACCAATCCTGTTCTACGATGTGGCACTATGCAGAAAGGAATACTGTTATCTAGACAAAAATCCCTGTAGAGCCATTACATTATGTTTGGCCCCAAAACTCATTCTTACAAAATAATTACTTATATAAGTTTGAATTTGGTTTCTCTGGCCTTCATGATTTTTCTAAAATCACCATTTGAGTACATTACACACTGTCAATACATTTCACTCTATATTAATTTCAGCCAAAATAGTCATTTACCAGACAAAGAAAAGAATCCATGAACTGATATATGTGGGATTCACAGGTTCAACCCCAACACAGATTGACTAATGAATTGATAGAACGAGCTATAGACAATTTTTATATGGCACTGCTGGAGAAAGATTATTATTATTTTGAAAATGAGTTATGTGTTTCTAGCCAGTTACCAACATATATAGTTTTCTTTCCTATAAGTTACATATAGGTGTTCAGGAATCAAGAAGTAAAGTGAGTACCCCTTATCACTAATGATATACTCAAAAATTGCTTCTTGCCTCTTTCAAGAAGAAATTGGTCTTGATTTCTTGATTTCTCTGGTCTTGTTGGGTCTGGCAGTTTTAGTATCCAAGAGGAAACTTTCAGTGCTTGCTCCAGGTTAAGGTAGACTGATTCATGTAAGGAAGTCAGATGCAAAATATGACACACAGATGCTTCACCCCAGGAAATTAAAATGCCACATCCGATGCTTTGAAGAAGATAATTTCATGTATCATATTTAAATGATGTCAGGATAAAAATTAAATTAGTTGCATTGTAAGCTAAATGTAACTGCAGGATAGTTTGTTCAAATGACAGCTATAAACACTGGTAGGTATGACTTAAACTAGTCTTCATTAAAAAATGTGAAAATAAGACTCAACAGTCATTTTTTGCATTCTTTGCACATTTATTTGAGAAATTAATAAATTTCAGATAAAACCAAGAAATACTGGGACACGTAGTCTATACAATATAATATTTAAATTGAACACAATATCTCTGTACATAAGAAATATAAGTATTCGATTTAATTTATTTTAATTATTTTTTCATCTATTAGACAAGAAATATATTATTCTGCACTTATCTTCATCTTCTTCATTTTAATACCAATACCTTCATTCATTATATTATACTTGTTATATTACCAACTTAGTTCACCTAAGAAGCAGTTTAGGCTGTGCATTATGTGATATTACACAATAATACCTGATTTAAGGTATATATATAGATAGACTTATAAATATATAATTTTAGTTCAAGTGAGACACAAGTTAACAACATTATAAACAAAGCTACAGAAGCAGCTGCTATAAGCAATGAAGAGTCATGGAAATATTTTAAATAAGTGAACATAAGGTACAATTTACTTTGGAAATATCATCCCGCCAGTAATGTGGACTATAGATAAGAGGTGTAAAATGATGGATGCTGTAAAGTACTGTGTAGATTCTAGGATTTTACACTTTTTTACAAATAAGTTGAGATGCCTAGGTCAGTAGCAAATAACTTTATCACGCTTGGCAAAATGAGTACCCAGAACTTCAAGTTCATTTGTATTGGTTCCCTATGCCCCCCTCTTTGCGGCGCATGTCCCATGAGGTCTACAGAAAACTGTTATGGATAGATGCACACACTGACTTGCATTACAGGAGAGTAATATTGAGCCAGAGAGATTCACAGTGTTTATGGTAAGTGGAAAAAAGCTAGCTCATCTCTCAAATACAACCTTGAGAAATGGCCTAAGAATTGTCAGAGCTTTGCATTTTTGGCATAACTAGCAAAAACATGCAGGCATGCTCAAGACCCCTGGCAGACTATGTCTCTCAACAGAGTAGGAGGACAGTTGGAACTTACTGGTTTGTTCCTGAACCAAGACAACAATGCTGAGGAGAAGGATAACGATAATAATGTCAAGAAGAAAAATATTAAGACTATGTATAAATATATAAATATTACATATAAAATTTACTTAGGTGTATATTTACTATATATACAATGTATAAATATACATGTATATATAAATATACACATAATACACAGTCATATGTGTATATGAATGTACAGGTTCACGTACGTTTAAATCTTCTGTCTTAAAATCTCAGATAAAGAAACAGAATTTGAACTTAAAGTCCCTTGAATCTGAAGCTAGTTCTCTTCTGCTATAAATAGAAAAGTTTTGCAGCGAGTATTAGAAATATGAAAAAAAGGCAAATGTCAATAGTAATTAATGATGAGTTGAATATAAACAGTAACAGAAAGTGAGACATTGAGAATTATATTGTCATTAATTTGTATTCATAAAATTTAACTAAAAAGTTTTTGTTTGTTTTTTTACAAGCATTTGTTAAGGATTCTAATGTTGGCCTGTTAAGTTTTTAGATTTCAAAGAGAAAACTGAATGTGTGCGTATTCATTTAATAGGATTTATAGAGCTCAAAACAGCTGACATCACCAAATATTAAAATAAAAAAAGTCATTAATATCTGCTATTGTACCCCATGATTATTCATCTAATCTTTTATTAGAAAATGTGATTCTCTTGAAATCTTATCCTTTTTCATCATTTGCACAGCAAAAACTAACTATAGAATCTTCTTTCTCTATTACTTTACCCACTCAGCTAAAATTTGCTGGAAAAAATCAATCAACATTGCAGATTTGTGCCAATAAAAATCATCTCCAACTTCTGCTCGCCTCCCTCCCACCCATCCTTAGCCTTACACTTCTATTAGTGCTTGTGCATTTTCCATCCCTGACTCTTCCTGAATGTCATTACCCCTGTGTTTCTTCCACTTATTTAATTCCTATTTGTTTCACTTTTGGCAAATAAATTGAATTTCTATTTTTACAATTAATTGATTTTTTTTACTGACTTTCTCTAACTTCTATTTTTTCATAGGAAATCTTTCCCAAAACTCCAGGACTCTCCTTTTTTGCATTTCAGAAGATGAAGGTGGCTGGGCACAGTGGCTCATGCCTGTAATTCCAGCACTTTGGGAGGCTGAAGGAGGAGGATCACCTGAGGTCAGGAGTTTGAAACCAGCCTGGCCAACATGACGAAACCCCGTCTCTACTAAAAATACAAAAATTAGCTGGGCGTGGTGGGGGGGCACCTGTAATCCCAGCTACTAGGGAGCCTGAGGCAGGAGAATCACTTGAATCCAGTAGGCAGAGGATGCAGTGAGCCGAGATTGCACCACTGCACTCCAGCCTGGCCGATAGAGTGAGACTGTCCCCCCCCAAAAAAAAAAAGAGAGAGAAGAAGAAGACGAAGAAGAAGAAGAAGAGGAGGAGGAAGAGGAAGAGAAAGAGGGTGTCTTTTCTAATTTTTTTTTTTAGTTTTATAGGTAAAATCATTTATTTTTACCCTTGGTCTCATTTCTTCTTACCTCTTCTAAAATCTTGTCTTATCAATTATTTCATCAATTAAGCTATATTGCTATTTTCTTTTCAACTAGAAACTTGCTTACCTTGCTTACTATATATGTATATCCTGAGTCAAAAATAATTCCTACGTACCCTTTTATTAACGTTTTCAATTTTTCACCTATGTCTCTTGAGAATAATCTCCATTTCCCAGGTACAACACCACATAATTTATTTGCTCCTCAACTCAATGCAGTCTGACTGTTGAATCACCCGTCTACTAAAACTGTTTTTCTACGGACATCAATAACATTTTTCCCTCATACCGTCCCAATCCTACAGTTACACTTCCATTATTTTTAACCTTATCACTCTGTAGCAGTATCAAAAACATTTTCTTGATACTGCCTTCTGCTTGACTTTCATGACACCACACATTCTTGATTTATCGTTAACGTTTCTGATCATTTCTTCTCTGTCTCTTTCTTGCGCTCTCTTCTCTGACAAGTCTTCTTAATCCGCACACTCCCTCTGGGTGATTCAATCTACCACCATGACTTCAAATATGTTTTATATACAAAATTCCCAAGTATATGTTTCAAGCCTCCAGACTGTTTTCTGAGCTTCGAAAACCAAAAGTTTATTGGCTATTTCCTTTTGGATTCTCTATAAAAGCCACAAATTCAGAAGGCCCAAACATGTTGTGTCTTCCTTTCACATCCCCTCTTCCCTCGTAAAATCTTATACAGGCCTCATTTCATTTTTTGGGACTGCCAAACAGTGAATAGAGTAAGGTAGGTAGTTCGGAGTCACGCTTTTCTCTGCTATTTCCTCACATTCATACCCTCTCTTCTGTGAAGTTCCCAGCCCTTCCACTGTCCCAGTTCAGGCACTCATTTCTTGCTTCAAATCATGCAGCAGCTTCTGAATTAATTTTTGATATACAATCACTGTAATGATTAATATTAGGTGTCAACTCGACTGGATTGACGGATGCCTAGAAGGCTGGTGTATTTGTCCATTTTCATACTGCTATGAAGAAATACCTGAAACTGGGTAATTTATAAACAAAAAGAGGTTTAATGGACTCATAGTTTTACATGGCTGGGGAGCCTCACAATCATGATGGAGGTGAAGGAGGACGAAAGGCATGTGTTACATGGGCAAGTAAGAAAGCTTGTGCAGGGGAACTCCCCTTTTATGAAACTATGAGATCTTGTGAGACTTAAGCGCTATCAGAACAGCCCGAGAAAACCCATCCCTATGATTCAATTACCTTGCACCCAGTCCCTCCCACCAAACATGGGGATTACAGTTCAAGGTGAGATTTGGTTGGAGACACAGCCAAACCATAACCACTGGTTAAGTGTTGTTTTTGGGTGTGTCTGTGAGGGCTTTGCCAGAGGAGACTGACATTTGAGTCCGTGGACTGGGAGAGAAACACTCCCCATTGAGGACGATGTAGGAGGGCAGCATCCAATCAGCTGCCAGTGAGGCTGGAACAAAGCTTCTGGAAGAAGAGCTAAGCAGCTTGACTACACTTCCCTTCGGTATTTAAATTATTGCTACTTTGGTCCCTCATGCCGTGATTCATCAGACTGAACTGCTTATATTCTTAATTCCCTATTTGTCTCATGTGTAGAGCTTGCTTACGCCCTCTCACTCTCTCTTCCTGTGTCAGATGCTTACATCCTCTCCTCCTGCCCTTGGACATCAAACTCCAGATTCTTTGGCCTTTGGATTCTGGGACTTGGACCAGCGGACCCAAGGGGCTCTCGGGCCTTTGGACACAGACCGAAGGCTGCACTGTCAGCTTCCCTGGTTTTGAGGCATTCAGATTTGGAGAGGACCCTGACTAAAACAATCACATTCTCCTCAAATCCTTCACCTATAGAAGTAACTAAAATATTATTCTGACCGCACTACCTCTCTTCTAAGAATGCTTCAATGTTTCCCACCACGAACAGGATAGGATTCAGACTCTAACATGTCACGATGAGTAGTTAGTCCTCTGACTACGCTTTTCTTTAGAATTTAAATTCTTGCTACTTTGGCCTCTTATGTTGTGACTCATCAAAATGAGTTTTTTATATATCTTGAATCCCTCTTTGTCTCATGTGTGTTGTCTTGTAATGGCTCCCTGCTTTTTATTCATTAAGTCCCAGCTCTCACGATTTTGGAAGCAATCTCCAACTTTTTCTTTCTAGTTTGGTTAAAAGTATTTTTCTGTTGTTTCATAACATTCTGAACCGTTTGCTGCCACTGGTAAAATCACTTTAAGTGTCCTACATTATTCCACAATTAACTGATCATGTGATCCAATATCAGATCCGTGGTCACCAATGTGTTGTACACACTCCCACGGAGCACAAAGTTATCTATTTGTAGGTGAAAAATACGGAGAATTTTCTCTTTATTTTGCTTTTGTCTGTAGTTGCCTAATTTATTTTTGTTTTACTAAAATGTGTGTAACTTGTTAATATAAGGTGCTATATATATATAGTAATTAAATTAACATACACAGATTAGAAACGTGAGCTCAAAATCTTTCTGATAGGGGTATGATATCAATATATTTCAAGCCCTCTGCCCTCTTTAACCACATTTTCCATGA